>NW_023458555.1:114425965-114447021 GCF_013731165.1 Rhagoletis pomonella
CATTTCTGTAGCGTACTCGGTTGGAAGTTTAAACAAAAACTTCCTTGCTTTATATGCACATATGTAGCATGATACAAATATAGTAAGGTAGAACCGCTGAGAGTCACTTTTAAGATTCTTGACGTTTCCAAACAATTTAATTTTTAAATTTACTCACAAACTCACACACACATTTTCATTTTCAATCTCAAGCAACAACAATTTCGAACAATTTCAATTTTTTATTTTCACTTTTATATGATTTTAAAATGTTGGCAAACTTCAAAAAAAAATCATGGCCGACAAATTGAGAGAACGGTTATACCTTGCTATGTTTTTATCATGATATGTAGAACAAACGAAAACAAATCTAATAAGCTGCTCGTTGATATAAATGCGAACTGTACTGATTGTCAAAAATTATGTGTGTTGTATATTTGTTCATGTTTGTCATTGCGCGTGTAATTTTTATACCTTTCATGAGCATGAAATGGTATTATAACTTTGGTCCGATGTTTGTAAGTACCAGAACAAAAAGAGATAGACCCATTAAAATGTATACTTTTATGATCAGAACGTCGAGCTGAGTTGATTTATCCATGTCCGTCTGTCTGTCTGTCCGTCTGTTTGTATGCAATCTAGTCTCTCAGTTTTCGAGATATCCGGATCAAATTTGGTAGGTGGATGTATTTTTATAATGTATTAATCATTTGTCGGATTGTTCAGATATGAGATTTTTTGTTATAACTTCTCCATTTATGCAGCTACGAACATGAAATTTTGCAGCCCTTGCACCCATTATCAACAGAATGCTTACAGTGAAAATTACAAAGATCTGGGCACTATAACCTATAGCTCCCATACAACTGATTGTTCAGATATAAAATTTTTCGTTATAACTCTTCCATTTATATAGCTGGGAACAGGAAATTCTGCACAGTTTTCAATAATTATCAACAGAAAACTTACAGTGAAAATTAAAAAGATCGGATATCTATAACCTATAGTTCCCATACAACTGATTGTTCAGATATGAGATTTTTCGTTATAATTCATCCATTTATGTAGCTAGGACCATGAAATTTCGCGCTGTTTTCACTCATTATCAGCAGAAGACTTGCAGTGAAAATAACGAAGATCGAGTCACTATAACCTGCAGCCCCCATACAAATGATTGTTCAGATATGAGGTCTTTTATCATATCTCCTCCATTTATGCAGCTAGGAACATGAAATTTCGCACCATTTTCACTCATTATTAACAGAATACTTACAGTGAAAATAACAAGGATCGGATGACTACAACATATATCTTCCATACATCTGATTGTTCAGATATGGGATTTTACTGTAAAACTCCTTTATTTGAACAGCTAAAACCGATAAATTTCGTAAGATATTTTATAAATAATAATACAAAGTCGACTGAGAAAATCGTCAAAATCTATGCTGTATAAGCTTTATCTCCTATAGCACAGATTGTTCAGATACCAGTTTTTGCGATATATCTCCTTTATGTAGGAAACTAAACCCAATAAATTGTGTTACCGGTTTACATACCGATCACATAGCAGTGAAAATAACTTAAATTGTTGCCATATAAAGTATATCTTCCATACCTCTGATTGTTTAGATGCGATTTTTTATAAGTATGTAACTCCTCTATCGATGTATGCAGATGTATTCAAAATCAGTAATCTGTCAAACTAAAATTTGCAGATGTTCATGAAAGGTATGAAGCCTTCGGCATAGCCGAAGGCAGCGCTGCTCTTACTTGTCTAGAGTAGTTTTGTGCTCTCGCTATCTCCTTGTATTAACTCGTCCTTCGTTGGTATACTCTGATGAACATATGTGAGGATGATAGGAAGCCAACTTATATAAGGTAGTGGTACATGATTCAATAACACAAGGTTGGATACATATTGACATTGGTGCCAATCGACTGCCTTGTAAGGTTGCATTTGAGAAGGAAAGAGAAAGCGGGTAACCATTGTATCCCCTTTTGTGAAAACGTAGTAGGAAAAGTAGTCTGGTAGTGCTGAAATGCTTTTTGTTTACAAATTGAATTAAATATATAAAACAGATTCCACTGATCTACACAATAGACAATGAATTCACTTTTTGGTGTATATTTAACATGCTATATAGATATTAAAAATGAAATAAATGAAGAATGAGAGAATCTTAATCACATAAAATACTGACCAAAGAAAATTCTTATCGACAAATATTCCCAAATATTCAAAATAAACGGCTGCACTTCACCAAATAAATCGCTGCAGCTGTAATTCCCAGTGAACGCACCAGCCAAACGTTGACGGACACACAGAGATCCTAGCACGCAAAACTTACTAGCAACGGCTGCACTTGCTGTGAAACTCAGGTTATTGAATACAATTTTTGAATAACTCCGATACTCTGCAAAGAAATATGTAAATTATTGTTTTAATCCAAAATATTTCCATTACTTTCGATTATTTTTGGCATACTTCCTTAAATTTGCGCGATAAGAAATTCAATTTCCACGAAGTAATCGATGAGAATATCGGCAGTGTTGTTGAACTTTTTATACGAAGACAATATTTATCCTTGTATTTTAGTAGCAGTTTCTATAAATCAAAAAAGAAAGCAACACAGGCTAAGGCAGAATGCGGGAGCAAGACAACTGCCGGTTATCCAACCTTGTCTTATTGAATCATGGTAGTGTTACAGGAGTAGTTGAAATTTTCGCCCGATGATTCTTAAAGAAAGCCATAAACGTAGCGACCGTTGGTTGAAATTGGTGTTGTTTTGCTCTAGATTGCACCGTTTGTGGGCCTGTTGAATGAATTTATGATTGGTTGGATTGATTTATTATGGTTGTATGAAAGATCAAAAAATTTGAATTTTCTGACAACTTATCGCTACATTAATGGCCATGTTGTACAAACTCATTTAATTTGCGTATATTTTGTAGATACACTAAATAACCGAAAATTGATAACTCAGCCGAAATAGGTACGTGCTTTCGTTGAGTTTTATAAATGTATGCCGAAACTATGAAATTGTAACAATGAGATTATACAATGAGACTGCTCGCAAAATTGCAATGTTTGTGGGCAAAACGTCCAACTTGATTGCGGATTGATTTGAACCAACGTTTGCGGCTTGCCTCATGTCAAAAGGATGTGTTCGTGGGCGTGGCCAGGTAGGGGCAGGGGGGCGCTCGAGCCCCCCCTAAAATGCCAGCTTAATAGGGTCGAACTTTTCAATTACTTCCATTACAACCCGGTCCTTTGGAAGTGAATAAATGAATAAATTAATTATATGTATATCAGAAAATTAATAAGATGAAATGAAATTGTTGTTTGATTTCTAACCAAACCTATGTATGTAACTCAATCGCCTAATGGTTTTCCGAATCATTTATTTTACGATAAATATTATACTTAGCATTTCTCTACGACTTGTGAGTGTAGGCAAATTTATGAGCTTTAGACGACTTGTGTAAGGGGGGAGATTGTAATCTGAATCCCAGTTAAAATTACGCAATGCAAAAAGCAAGAATTTGTTTTTGAATTGATTCAATCCTTTCGAAATGAACTTGGTAGCGGGGATTCCAAACAATAGATCCGTATTCTAGTATAGGTCTAACTAAAGTGGTAAAGAGCTTTTGTAACATAAGGATCTTTGAACTCTTTTAACCATCGCCTTACAAATGCAAAAACGACTTTGGATTTATTGACTGTAACATTAATATGATGGTTGAAATTGAGTTTGGAATCCATTGTGATATCAAGATCGACAAAATTGGATACCTGCTGCAGATTATAATTTGATATTGAATAAACAGCTGTTTGAACAGCCCTCCGAGAGAAACACGTTACTTTACATTTTTGAAGGTTTAGTGGCATATAGTTTGCATTACACCACCTAACGACGTTGCTCAGATCCGCTTGTAACAAAGACCTTTATTCGATAGAGGACAATGTTTTAAAAAGTTTCACATCATCGGCATACATTAAAATTTTTGAATGTTTTATTATAGAAGAAATGTCATTAATGAGGAACAGAATCGGGCCAAGGTGGCTTCCCTGAGGAACTCCTGAAGAAACTTTAATGATATTGGAAGAACAATTATTACCAATAACTCTTTGTGTTCTATCAGAGAGGTAAGAAGAGATCCATTGAAGAAGGCTGGGCTGAAAGCCGATTAGGTCCAGTTTACGGATGAGTAACGAGTGACATACTTTGTCAAAGGCTTTACTGAAATCAGTGTATATTACGTCGGTATGAGAATTTTCTCTAAAACCGTTTGAGACATGAGTTGTAAACTCCAATAAATTAGTGAAAGTAGATTTTCCTTTAGAAAACCCGTGTTGAGATTGTGAAATTGAAGAAGATATAGAACATGTCAGCTGATTAACAATAATTGCTTCGAATAATTTGGAGATAGCGGAGAGCTTCGCTATGCCTCGATAGTTTTCTATAGAGGACCTGCTGCCGTTTTTGTGAAGTGGTATTATGAAAGACTCCTTCCAGGCTGACGGAAAAACGCCATGTTTTAGTGACAAATTGAATAGAGTTGTTAAAGTCTCGCAGATGTTCTCAGCGCAGTTTTTACGAAAACAGGCCCGACATTCTTCCAAATGAATATCAAATATACAGAAGTGACCGCGATAGCAGAATCGGCGGTGGTGTTCTTTTTGCGGTGCATTCATCGATATCATCCGACGAAATAGAGGGCTTCGGAACATCATCAACGTAAACGAGATCTAAGACCTTTCCAAACTTATTTGGACATATATTTATTTGTTTGAGGCAAAGTTCAGCCATCTCCTTCAGAAATACAGTGTAACTATCTCTAGATGAAAGTGGTACATCGGTGTCAATGATAATCCATGAAATGTGTGGCAGATTTAAATCGTCCAAAACAATCATAGAATCGGTTGCCGTAAGCATTGCATTTACGGTCTCAAGTAAAGAAACTAGCTGTGTATATATTCATATGGCAGAATTAGGAGGGATGTAGCAAAGAGTTAAATAAACATAACTCTTACCAGCCTGTACACGTACACATTGAAATTCGGTATCTTCAATGACAGTAACACTAATTTCCTCGGATGGTATCGATGAATGCACCACAAAAAGAACACCACCGCCGATTCTGCCCTCACGGTCACTTCTGTATATTTGATATTCATTTGGAAAAATTTCGGAATTAAAAATATGAGGTTTGAGCTATGTTTCGGTCAAGGAAATAATATTATAATTTTAAATATATGTCAGTTAATTTGGAAAATAGTTGGTAAAAGCATCGCTGATCTCTGGTACACGCGTATTTCCTCGTTTACTCTTAACAAACGGCCTCAAGTGGTCGATATTTAAAAGTCGGAACGGTATCGGTTCAGTCGGTTCAGTGAATAGTACGCCTTCAGATTTACCGCCCCTCGTTTCGTTATAGCAGCAATCTACACATGACATCACTTCCTCCTTCACGTATTTCCGCAGCTTCAAGAACCATATATGCTGAAGTAGGTGGAGTGCTATAAGGCCCGCGGAAATAAAACACCCATGCGCTTTGTATCCCAAAAAAAGAGAAATAAAGCCCATGGACGTTATTTCCATTTCGAAGGGGGAATAGCGCCAACCAATAAAATGCAATAAGCCCGCGGGCTTTACTTCCTTTGCGAATGAAAATAACGCCCGCTTTATTTATTTCATAAAAAAGGAAGTAAAGCCCGTGAGTAGTATTTTCTTTGGCTTTATTTTACTGAAACATTCTAATTATGTATACAGGCATATATTTGCATAAAACGGAACGTATTTTAAACGAATTGCTCTCTATTTTTGCATATAATATAGTTCTGCTTTAAATTCCCTTTTGCATAAAATCGAACGGTATTTTTGCCAATAACTGATAAGCGAATTATTGGAAGTTAAAGGTAAATTGTTACTATTTTTTAGCTTTCAATGCGATGCGCATATTTGTTCTCAGCATCTTAGATTTTTCAATGGTGGCGAGCAAACGCGGACCGCCGCGGTTGAGTGCCAACATGCTCACTTCCCCCCCCTCGCCATTACGCCGGAAAATTTATTTGTTGATATACTTACATTATACAAAATGTTCTATATGAATGTACGATGAGGAGTTGGCGTTGTTTGTGTACCCACGCCGAAAGAATACTGTGGTGGTGTGGATGACGCACAGGTTCTTTTAACTGAGAAGGCGACTGAAATTTTTCGCAAACAACAAAATGAGTAAAGGGCATAATAACGTAAATCAGTCGTGGTCTAGTAGTTTGTGTGACATCAATGTACACACCGCCAATCGGAGGAGAAGCTCGGCCAATCATTTTAAACTTTGCACAGATTGCTCTGCAGAGCCCAGTAGGCGTACTAATCTAAATGGTAATACAAGCATTTTGTGTCCAATTTTCCGTCAAATTATTCGACTATCGAAGAAAGTATTCATTTCACTTTTTATATTTTCATGTTCCTTTTTTTTGGTTGAAACTTTTAATTACTTAATTTTCATACACGTGTACATACAAACATACATATGTATTAAGTATATGCATTGAAATTTGTTAACTCCAATTTATTCGCATAACAAAGAAAAACAAATATTTAGTTCAAAGTTATCATATCAGTTTGTTTGTATTTAGAACAGAGAGTTTTGGATGTGCATATTCTAAAATTGAGACAAGAGCCACAATAAAGACAAAATAACGCCCGCGGGCATTATTGCCGTATCGAAAGGGAAATAATGCCCACCGGCAAATGGCAATAAAGCCCGCGGGCTTAATTTCTTTTTCGAAAGGGCAATAACGCCCGCGGGCTTTTATCTTTTTTTTAGGAAATTAAGCCCATGGGCGTTATTTCCGCGGGCCTTATTGCACTCCACCGCTGAAGCATTTGCTCGATCATTTTGTCGATCTCAAAATTACCAAAGTCATCATGGCAAAAACGCGCTACTCGCCGTCGTACAGCTTTCGGTGCAACATATCGTCAACTTCTTCGACACGCAGTATCTGCTCTGGATCGGCAGGAGTTAGACTCAATGCATCAACATGCGTCATGCGTACGCCAGGTCGATGAATAATTTCACAATCATACTCCATTAAAGAACCAACCATCTCGCAATACGTGGTATTGGTGTTGTTTTCGCCTTTAAAGTCGCAATCGCAGAACAATTGGTAAGTATTTTAAAAGATCTACCTAGCAAGTATATACGGAGCTCGTAGCTGTGGTATTTTGTTTCTGCAAGCGTGCAATGACGACTAAAATACATTACCGCTCGCTACTCATCGTCCTCATGTGCCGCTTGCAACAGCAGCGCCGCAATGCGTACACTACTTGCATCACAGCTGACCTGTTGTTGCGCATTGAAATCATATAAAACCAGGATTGGAGCTTTAGAAATTTTGTCAATTAACGTGGAGAATGTAGTATGCTGGCATTCGCCCCACTCGAATTTTTCGGCAGCAGCCTTCATTGTGAACCTAGTTAACGGCCGCGCAATTAACGAATAATTTTCGATTTTCTAAAAAAAACTCAGTTAACCCGAGAAAGCGTATCACTTTGGTTTGCGTCATTTATGCTTTAAAGTCTTTAATCGCTTGCAATCGGTTTAATACCGTCGCGTGATACCTTATGGCCAAGAAAATCTATTTCGTCACTCAGAAAATTGCTTTTGTCTAATCTAAATATCAGCCCGTTGGCTTTAACAATACTTAAAAAGTCTTTTAACTTATGCACTCGTGACTATCCACCTGTGAAGGCGTGTTTTTAATCACTCCACCTAGAAATTCATAATAATTCACGTAAAGCAATGGGAAATAGGAACAAAATTAACTACTAGGCATAAATAAGCGTTCTGCTTATTTTCCTATAATTATAAATGCATTTCGTTCGTAAGTGTGCCAACATACAATAAAATAAAAGCCAAGTGCAATGAACTAAACCTTGCCACAACAGAAGCTGAACGAGAGCATTCTTCTGGGCGACGAATTGCGTAATTTTCGTTCGTTTCCCCAACAAACAATGCTGATCGCGATAAATTGTTCTCTTCTTCCCCCCAAACCTCGTGTATTCCACCTTGGAATGTACAGCCGCCAATGTCTCTGGTAGACCAAGTTGTTCTAACGCAACAACAAAGCACTAGCTTACCAACAAGCCCAGTAACAACGGTGAGCGCAGCTCACAAAACAGCGACTACAACCAGGACTTCAGCAATGACTGCGGCCTCAACGCAGGTCACCTACACCTGCTCAATCGGGAATGTCGGCACCAGCTCAAGCCAAGCAACGCAGCGCAGAGCAAGTTGACCTACTTAATCCAACAACCCGTTCAAACGGGTGTTTATAGGTACATACCCTGTGGGGAAAATCTCTAGTTCTGAATTGGTGCGCTTCTAGTACATTTAGACCCACTACTAGTTCGCGATAAATCTCTTTTGCATGCAAACAACTGGCGAATTTAACACGGCGTTGTCATAGGAAGTGGAAGTTGTCCTCCACTGCATTACCTTTTCTATAGTTCAGAACCAGTCCTAAATTCGACAGATGGGATCTAGTTCGCTTTGCACCCCGTTTTCTATAGTTCCGCACCAGTTATAAAATCGACAGACGAAAAAGTAACAAGATGTTTTTAACAGTCTTTTTGGTTTAACCATGGTAGCGATTTTTAATTATTTGCAAAGAAATGTGTTTTCAATCTGAAATTAAATTTATTTGAATGATTGTAAGAAATTTGCGTTGTTGGCTGTTATTGGTTAGATTCCAGAAGGTCTCAAAATGTTAACATGTTGACACAAATTTTAGTTTTGTATTACCAAACTATGAAAAAGCATCTGCGAAGTGCAGACTGAAAGCGTAATTGAACGAAAAGCCCGCAAAGCAAAAGTCTATTTAAAGTAAACAAGCCCCCCGCTGCATCCTTTTTTCGGTAGTTCCGAACTAGTCCGAAATTCGCCATATGAGTTCTAGTTCGTTCTGCATCCCTTTTTCTATAGTTTCGAACCAGTTCCAAATTCGTCATTTTAGAAATAGATTTCTAGTTCTGCTTTTGAACTGGTGGCGATCTAGTTACTATCGGACTGGTTCGTTTTTGGCTATAAAGTTCTAGTACGGAACTAGAAATTTGGTTCACGAGTTCGGGGTTTCCCTATGGGGGACAAGCCAAACGAAAATTAAGCCCACAGCAGCAAAAAATTGCAAATCCGTCAAATATTGCAAAAGCGAAAACCAGTGTCATTAATAGCGTTTTCTTTTCTCAAAATAATGTTACATTTATTCTGCCCTGCGCCGGGGCTCTTAAGTTGTCCTGTTCTTTTCTCAGCATCTTCATATGCATATTGCGTGCTCTTTCTTTAAAATGTTGCCCTCTGATAATGTTGTCATATAAGAAGGTGACATCTTTTTCGAGAAAGGAAAACGTCATTACCCTGGGAAATAAGCTTGCGATTCTAGCCAATGAATGCCACGAAGAGCCCAATGAAGTTTCCAAAGCCAAACCCAGCCGCCCCAATTTATTTATGAGAGCAAAAGTGTAATAAGCTCGTGAATAAACTAATTCAGCTTATTGGACACAATACGTTCAACGTAACGTCAATTACCAAGGGCAACATTAAAGAGACCAAACTTCAGATTCTAACTGAAGAAAATTACCGGTTGGTAACCACACTCCTTAATGGCGATAAGAAAAACTTCTATACATACCAGCTCAAAAGCAGCAAAGGACTTCAAGTTGTAATAAGAGGTATTAGAGTCCGACCGATTCCAATTATTTTCAGGTTCCGATGTCGATGCCGATTAATCTGCTTATGGGGAAATAATCGGCCGATGCCGATTCCATATAAAATTACAAATAAATGTATTAATTCACAAAATCGGTTAATTTAACGGAGTTAACAAAACAAAAGAAGACGAGTAATTGAATTAATTGGCTCGTTTTGCAACATTACATATACATGTATGAACTAGCGATGTTGCGAATGTGGAATTTTAGACATCCGCGGATGCGAATGTTTAAAAGCTGACATCTGCGAATGAGGATGCGAATGCGGATGTCAAGTATTTTTAAGAAATAAATTAGGTGAGTAAATTATGGGATTTAGGTAAATAAAAAAGGATCAGTCCAGTGCCTTCGTGATATTATTAAGATCACATTCAAATTAAAAATGGTTCATGAAATATTCGTTATGATGTATTGAATTGGATTTAATAAATCAATTGAATTGCAAAATATTAATACTAAGCAATAGAGAAGCAGATCCACATTAACTTCAATCATATGTATGTACATACCTTCAGCTTATAAATAGATACATATATGCCATGACGTGTATCACTAATACGATTCATTTTTATTTCCTTTCATAGTGCAGAAATTTTTATTACTTTTTATATAAGCCTAGGTCACCGTATTAGTATTCTCCTTCATGTTCCTGCTCGTCTTTGCATTATCTTCGTCTTCGCATTTGTGCATAAGTTAAAGAATAAACAAATCCTACCTATTTCATGTGCCTGATGAATTAACTTTGTTTTTAAATACGTGACAACACCCTAAATACAGTTCAGAAATAAAGCCTTTTTAAACACATTTCATTTGATACCCATATTTTTAATAATTGCTTTAACTTATTAATTAATTTGAGTTTACCTTATTAAAGAGGTGGCAACCCTCTTTAATATTAGTAATATTCAAAATGAGGATATCTTACCACCTTCGTTTCACGTCAGGTTTTAATATTTCATTTAACTTATGTATACTTTAATTAAATTCTAATTTCAAAACAGGTGGCAACGCTATTCAAAATGTATTAAACCATTTTCGACTGGCACACATATTGCGATACATATTTAAATTGTATATCTTATTCCCTTTATTCAAGTTGAATTTAATGTCTAAAACATATGGAAACCCTCTTAAATAACGTTAGGAAAAAAGCATTTTTAACCCATGTCAATTTTAATAATTAATTTGACTTAATACATAATTTGAGTTTAGTTTTTTACACCGGTGCAAACCCTCTTTATGTTACAAATGCTGAAACCAAATTTTTCTTAATACTCCTCTATTTGACGGCAATATTTCAATATTTCCTGGCAATCCTTTTCAAATTATTTTTAAAGCAAAACCTCTATAAGCCTTTTTCGTCTCACGCTTGTATTGTGATACATATTTAAATTGTCTAATACTCTTAATTAAACTTGAATTTAATTGTAAAATCAGGGGGCAACACTCCTACATGCATTTTGGAAATAAAGTTCTTTCAAAGCAATTTTGATTTCTATTCAAATTGAAGTTATTTATTTAACCTATTGCTTATATTGCATATAACTTTGTAACAAGGTGGCAACCCTCAGCAAAATATTTTCAAACCACAACCTCTTTCGTCTGACATCCATATCAGGATATACATACATTTCAATTTTCGGCCTTTATTTAAGCCGAACTTGCCTTTTGAAACAGGTGGCAACCGTCCTACATACAATTAAGAAATAAAGCCTTTTCAAAACCATTTTGATCGATACTCATAGTATAATATTTTAATTAACTTAAAAATAATTTGAATTAATTTTTTTTTATCAGGTGGCAACTCGTTTTGAAAAAACAAGAAGTTATTGCACATCCACAGGCCAAGCCCTTTAATTTGATACCTCATTTTGTAAAATCGAACGAACGGCACATATCTGATGTGACGAAAATGGTTTAGGGTATCACACCGTGCGACAAAAACCAAAAGTTTTTAAAACACACGAAAAATTCAATACATTCACAAAACAACGAGCCAAATATAATATAACTGCGCTTTTAATTTTTCTCTCTGACGTCAGGATTTTTTTAAAGGACTTTGAAATTTCCAGGTTATGATTGAATAAAAAAATTATTTAAAAGATTTCGTGCATTGTAGAGTAACAATATGGCTATCAGTTAATATGAAAAATTCTGTAATTTAAAAAAAAATAATTTTTTGTTGCACCAGGATGAATAAATGTTGAAAATGTCCTTTTAAAACTTTATCCTTGAAAGCCTAGGAAATTTCCAATATTTATTTTTGAATGGCAAGGACTAATATGTAAACTCCCAAATCGCTCTTCTAACTTTATTAGTTTGAGATAAAAAAGTTTTACACTTCTCTTTATAAAATATTGATAGTTACAATATACATAAATGAAGATACTAGAATCATTACACTGTACAGCACTTCGCTGGATATTGGACCACACCAATTTTTTTTAAGAGATTGAGTCATAGGTAAAAAAGTAACTTGTCCATTTTTCGAAGTTAGCCTCCGAAATCGAGATATGGGCCTTCGAAGTTCGAAATAGGATCTTTGGTAAACAATTATTTTTTATTATTATATGTAAATAACTAAAAAACTAAAAATACAGTCGTAGACCGCCTTTTTCTCTTATTTAAATGGTTTATAAAATTTTTTTTGCAAACTTATATTGCAGGTGCTAAAGGTCGGGTCTTCGAAAAATTAAAAACCTTATATTTCAAACAATTTTGAACTGATTTTTAAAAAGTTTGTATCGTTGTAAACGTTACCCGTTCTCTTCTGATATGCATATGTGTATGCTTTCTTTGTAAGAATTTGAGACAACATTTAAACTTGAGAAAATAACTTTTTATAAAAAAAATATTTTAAACAAACAAATTACTAACCCATTTTTAAAAATTGATATCGTTGTTAAATCTTCTTTCTTCTGATATGCGTATTTGTATACTTCGTAAATAAAAATTCGAGAAAAACACTTAAAAGGAAAAACCTTTTTTTATAAAAAAACAAGTAAGAGCAGCGCTGTCTTCGGCTATGGTAACACAATTTAATGGGAGATACATATATCGAAAAAACTGGTATCTGAGAAATCAGTTGTACAAGAGATTAAGATTATACAGCATAGATTTTGACGATTTTCTCAGTAGACTTTGTATTATTATTTAAAAAATAGCTTACGAAACTTATCGGTTTTAGCTGTCCAAATAAAGGAGTTTTACAGTAAAACCCCATATCTGAACAATAAGTTGTATGGAGGCAATAAACAGGTTATAGTGACCCGATCTTTGTTAATTTTACTGTTAACTTTCTGTTGATAATGAGAGAAAATAGTGCGAAATTTCATGTTTCTAGCTGCATAGATGGAGTAGTTATAACAAAAAATCGAATATCTGAACAATCAGTTGTATGGGAGCTGTATGTAAAAGTGACCCGATCTTTGTTATTTTCACTGTAAGTATTCTGTTAATAATGAGTGGAAACGGTGGGAATTTTGATGTTCCTAGCTGCATAAATGAAGAAGTTATGGCAAAAAATCTCATATCTGAACAATCAGTTGTATGGTGGATATAGGTTGTAGTGACTCGATCTTCGCCATTTTCACTGAAAGTATTCGTTTGATAACAAGTGAGAACAGTGCATAATTTGATGTGTCTAGCTACTTAAATGGAGGAGTTATAACGAAAAATCTTATATCTGAACAATCAGTTGTATGAGAGCTATATGTTATAGTGACCCGATCTTTGTAAGTTTTCTGTTGATAATGGGTGGAAGTATTGCAAAATTTCATGTTCCTAGCTGCATAAATGGAGAAGTTATAACGAAAAATCTCATATCTGAACAATCAGTTGTATGGGAGCTATATGTTATAGTCGTCCGATTCTTCCGGTTCCGACAAATGATTAATACATTATAAAAATACACCCACCTACCAAATTTCATCCTGATATCTCGAAAACTGAGATTGCATACAAACAGACGGACAGACAGACAGACAGACAGACGGACAGACGGACATGGCTAAATCGACTCAGCACGCCGTTCTGATCATTTAAGAATACATGTTAATGGGTCTATCTCTTCTTATTCTGGTACTTACAAACATCGGACCAAAGTTATAATACCATTTCATGCTCATGAAAGGTATAAAAACTAACAAAGAAATTACTAACCGATTTTTAAGAATTTAGTATCGTTGTAAAGGTGATTGAACCCCCTTTCTTCTAATGTGTGTATTTGTATATTTCGTGTATAACAATTTGAGAAAAAAACACTTGAAAGCAAAAAATAACTTTTTTTTATATAAAAAAAATATTTTAAACAAAAAAATTACTAACCGATTTAAAAAAAATTAAATCGTTGTTAAGGATACCACAAAACTTATACTTTTAATTAATTAATTAATTAATCCCAACGGCTTTTTACCCTCCATTCCCGCCCAACCGACACGAGGGGCGCAGTCCGCATGACGTACGGAAACTTTTTTTTTTTTTTTTTTAGTTTTTTCGTGCCGAGTAGTGGAAACAGGAGTTTGTTAAGTGTCGAGATCTAAAACTATTCAGCTACAGAATCAAATTCATCAGCTGATTGGATATGCTAAAGATAGTATTTCAATTATTGAGAGTGGAAATAATAGTTTTCTTTATAGTAAAAATCGAGTCCGATACGTCAAACGTGCTGGAACGACAGTTAAAATCTTGACATAAACCACGGAATGATTCGTTTAGTTCAAAATTAGTTTTGCATGGCTTTAAAAATAGAGGTCGAAAGTGTCTTGACACTCGAGAAGGAACATTAAAATTTACCTCAGCCAGGAGGGCCGGGCTATTAATCAAGCCTGTCATTAATTTTACGATAAATATTATACCCAGCATTTCTCTACGACTTGCGAGTGTAGGCAAATTTATGAGCTTTAGACGACTTGTGTAAGGGGGGAGATTGTAATCTGAATCCCAGTTAAAATTACGCAATGCAAAAAGCAAGAATTGTTTTTGAATTGATTCAATCCTTTCTGAATGAACTTGGTAGCGGGGATTCCAAACAATAGATCCGTATTCTAGTATAGGTCTAACTAAACTGGTAAAAAGAGCTTTTGTAACATAAGGATCTTTGAACTCTTTTGACCATCGCCTTACAAATGCAAAAACGCCTTTGGCTTTATTGACTGTAACACTAATATGATGGTTGAAATTGAGTTTGGAATCCATTGTGATACCAAGATCGACAAAATTGGATACCTGCTCCAGATTATAATTTGATATTGAATAAACAGCTGGTTGAACAGCCCTCCGAGAGAAACACATAACTTTACATTTTTGAAGGTTTAGTGGCATATAGTTTGTATTACACCAACTAACGTTGTTCAGATCCGCTTGTAACAAAGATCTTTCTTCGATAGAGGACAATGTTTTAAAAAGTTTCACATCATCGGCATACATTAAAATTTTTGAATGTTTTATTATAGAAGAAATATCATTCATGAATATCAGGAACAGAATCGGACCAAGGTGGCTTCCCTGAGGAACTCCTGAAGAAACTTTAATGATGTTGGAAGAACAATTATTAACAATAACTCTTTGTGTTCTATCAGAGAGGTAAGATGAGATCCATTGAAGGAGACTGGGCTGAAAGCCGATTAGGTCGAGTTTACGGATGAGTAACGAGTGACATACTTTGTCAAAAGCTTTACTGAAATCGGTGTAAATTACGTCGGTATGAGCATTTTCTCTAAAACCGTTTGAGACATGAGTTGTAAACTCCAATAAATTAGTAATAGTAGATTTTCCTTTAGAAAACCCGTGTTGAGATTGTGTAATTGAAGAAGATATAGAATATGTCAGCTGGTTAACAATAATTGCTTCGAATAATTTGGGGATAGCGGAGAGTTTCGCTATGCCTCGATAGTTTTCTATAGACGACCTGCTGCCGTTTTTGTGAAGTGGTATTATGAAAGACTCCTTCCAGGCTGACGGAAAAACGCCATGTTTAAGTGACAAATTGATTAGAGTTGTTAAAGGCTCGCAGATGTTCTCAGCGCAGTTTTTAAGAAAACAGGTCGGAATATGGTCAGGTCCAGGCCTAAATGACGCTTTTAAGGTTTTTAAAGAGTGTAAAACTTCATCGGAAGATATTACTGGAATATAAGCAGAGTTGATTGGACAAAGCTCGTACGGATAGTCTCCACTTATAGGGAAGTCTACAGAATAATTGGACCTAAAGAACCGAGCAAACATGTTGGCAATGAGTTGGCTGTCGCTAGATACAGTGTTGCGATAATGCATAGCGGACGGAAAACCATGTGCCTTACGCTTTGAATTTACGAAACCATAAAATGATTTAGGATTGTTAATTAAATTCTTCTTAATTTTACATAAATATGAATTATAACATTTCTTATTTAATGCAAAGTAGCTATGCCGCAAAACTGAGTACCTTAGGTAATCACTGTGTAAGCCCGTTCTTTTATACAGTTTAAAAGAGTGCGACTTTTTATTTTTCAATTTTTTAAGCTCTTTAGTGAACCATAATTGTATGGGTTCTTCATGAACAATATTACGTATTGGCACATACTTTCGAAACAAATTGAAAACAGTATCATTAAAGTGCTCAACGCTACGCTCCACGTCATCTCTATATATTGGCCAAGATAACTTTGAAAGTTCTTTGTTAATTTTCCTGAAATTTGCTTTCGCAAAAACATATCTAGTACTTGAACTTGACTTATTATTATGTATTTCATTTATGATTTCGTAGTTTAACTCAAGAGCAGGATGGTATGCATCTTCCGGCAAAACTAGGGGATCATACCGATTAATAGAGGCCTTCGGAACATCATCAACGTAAACGAGATCCAAGACCTTTCCAAACTTATTTGGACATATATTTATTTGTTTGAGGCATAGTTCAGCCATTTCCTCCAGAAATACATTGTAACTATCTCTAGATGAAACTGGTACAACATCGGTGTCAATGATGTTCCATGAAATATGTGGCAGATTTAAATCGCCCAAAACAATCATAGAATCGGATGCCGTAAGCATTGCATTTACGGTCTCAAGTAAAGAAACTAGCTGCATATATACCGATACGGCATAATTAGGAGGGATGTAGCAAAGAGCTAAATAAATATAAGTCTTTCCAGCCTGTACACGTATACATTTAAATTCGGTATATTCAATGACAGGAAGACTAACTTCCTCGGATGGTATCGATGAATGCACCGCAAAAAGAACACCACCGCCGATTCTGCCCACGCGGTCACTCCTGTATATTTGATATTCATTTGGAAGAATTTCGGAATTAAAAATATGAGGTTTGAGCCATGTTTCGGTCAAGGAAATAGTATTATAATTGCAGTCAAAACCTTTTAAATATAAGTCAGTTAATTTGGTATTCAAACCTCTAACGTTTTGATAGTAAATACTTAAATTAGACTTGCGAGTTAGTTTTTTGAATCAGAATTAAGATTAGAAATTTTAGCTACGTTATTATTACTTTTATTAGGTTTATACTCAAACTCGCGAACAAACGCCCCGGTCGGCCAAAATGAACTATTTAGTAGTGAATCAAAATCTTCGGAAGCTACATCAATTTTAAAAGATGAAATATCGCGATCGTATTTAAAATTAAATTTACGAATAAATACATCTTTAGTTCTAATTTTAGTCGATATGTATGACTTTATATCATCCGAAGAAGTATCTTTAGCAAATCTAGAGACAAAGATTGATCTTCTCGGAGGAATTACAACCAACTTTTTGGTAATGATGTCTGATGTTCGGGGCTCCGAATTATTCGGAGGAACTAAGTTAGACAGTGGAGCTTGAGATGTTGATGGCAACACTGTTAAATCAACGGTTTGACTATTTTTTGAAGTAGACCTAGTGGATATGGCTTTAGAAGTCGGAGGCTCCAATGCCTGAGGGCATGGAGAAGATAAATTAATAAGTTCTAAGGACTGGGATGGAGGATTTTTTTTACTAGAATCCGTGGCTGTCTTTTTAGGTGGACTAATAACATGCCCACCTTTATTTTCACGGCTATCTTCAGAGTGTGGAGGGTCGTCGAGACAAGTGAAAGATCTAAACATTTTTTCGTAATGCTTAAATTTCTCAACAAGCGCCGACAGATCCTTCCCGATCTCAGAAAAACCATTTCTGGACTGCCTGAAGAATTTAAATAAATCAACTTCGGTTGATCTACATTTTTGACAAGACCAACGAAGACCCTTACCCTCGTTAATAGCGTCTAATACTCTACCGCTCAAACCAGCACATTTTATATGGGCAATCCCATCGCAGAGCCAGCATGGCACATAGGAGTCGCTTTTAACGTGGCAATTGGTGTAAATACACGACATGTTTAAAATTATATTTATTTTTAGGTTTTAGAAGCAAAAAAGCAAAAACAGTTTTGAAAACGATGTATTAATCAGTGAACCAATCAGCTGGTAAATATCAGTTAGCGAACAGTTTTAAATGCACTGTATATTAGACACCTAATAAACACAACGCAAACAGCTGTGACAAAGATGAAACAGCAGAAATGACAAAAAGACAAAAAGAGCAAAATCAATGTGCACAAACAAAAACAATTGTACAACAACAATATATTATATGAAACAAAATACTCGGCACATGCAATAAAGAATATCAAGTTAAATTAATCAAATCTACGGGAAATTTTGATGTTTTACTTATCTTTAAATTGTGCACCAGAAGTTTATTAACACTTTTTAATTTTTTACTTTAATAAGCGTAAACAGCTTTATCAAACACAAAATTTAAACAGATCACAGAAAAACACAGCTTCACAGCTTGACGTTTGTGTTGACGTTTTACATATATATATATATTTACATACACAAAAAAAAATTAATCAAAAACGTGTTTTCCCTCTATATAACCTTTTGCCCTCCTAACTCAAAGTCTGGCTACACCCTTGTGTGCAAAACAATTGAAGTACTTAAACCGTTCATCATACGTTCAGTTTGCTCTTTTATAGCGCATACATGGTTCCATAGTAAAGATTCCAATATCTTCATTTATTTTTATTTATTTATTTATTTGGTCTACAAAAAAAAGTTTTCTTACAGACAAATGAGAATAGAACATTTAGGTACATAGTCATTTATAATAATAATAATAATAATAATAATAATAATAATAATAATACCAGCAGGTAAGGCTAAGCTCAGGACCTTACCGGGGTCACACAGGGCGGATCGTGAACGGCCTACTCCGATAGGTTAGCTGCGAATAACCAATAAGCAGTCCCAGACCAAGAGCGGCAGGAGACGAGGGCCTGATTTAAAAGATCAGAAATGCTTGATGAATCTCCTGTGTCCGGGCGAACAGATGCCGCCCCCCAAAAAGCATCCCAGGATTGAGACCAGTTAGATCCTGTTCATGGCATACTGGAGCATGTATACGATTAGTCTGATATTGGGCTGGCGAGAGCAGTATTCCGCCACTTTAGTATGTGAGGGTGACACCTCACAGAAATGGCTGGTGGGCTAATGCTGCGATCGCCTCCGTCTCGTTAAAACCCTGGCAGGTCTTCAAGTACGTTCAATACACGTCGCCATTTAGTTGGCCGCACAGGTCCAGTTGAGATTTACTCCTGGTTTTGCGCTGTCTTGGCTCTGAACACAATATCCCATAAGGACTTGTGTCAACCCTCGCGATGGCCTGCTCCTTTGAGAGAAGGGAACTTCGGGACACTTAAAAGCGACTGTGCTACGTGTGGAGATAGCGGCTTGAAGCGGAGACCCAATTGATTGAAAATGATTAAAACAAAACCAATAAACGAAACGAACGTCGATGATACGGAGGAAGAATGCAGCGCATTCAGGAAGAGCAGTAGAGTCGTGCGCTCCCCGCCACAAACTCCTCTGCAGGCAAATTCCGGCACCACGAGCACGGAGAAAGCCGCCGGCGTGGCGCAGAAGGCTACACCTTGCCAAACGGCAACTCCCGGCAGCCGGGATAGTCGTCTTCAAACGCCGGCTGCTGCAAACAGCGACAAGCATGTCACCGCAAGCTTGGGAACTTGCGAGGGCAATGAAGATGAGCAATTGGCCCAGATTCGGCTCGTCTTGAAGAAGATGCAGAGCGCTGTCTCTAAGCAAAAGAATGTGTCCATGGACATAAGAACAGGTATGGCCCAAATCGAGGAGAGCTTAAATATATTAAGCTACCTCCGAGAGCAGCGCCGGAAGGGGTCTACCCTTACCGAGCTGCGGAAGGCTGGCCCTGGCTCGCAAAAGAGAGGTCGAACTCGATCCGACTCCCCTACAGGCGAGCCGGAAAAGAAAAAAAATACTACTACTAATAATAATAATAGTAGTAAAAACATTATTATTAGTAATCCTAATAATAATGGCAATAATAATAACAATGCACAGAAAACCGTACCAGACAATCAATGGAAAACGGTTGGAAAAAGCAGAAAGCCCAAGTCAGGGCCAGCGCCAGGTGAACCCTTGGTCAATAAGGGCGAGGCGACTAGCCGCAAAAAAAAGAAGAGGGTGAGAAAAAAGAAGAGTCTCGCCAAATTAATCATCAAGCCAGCTGAAGGCAAAACCTATGCAGAGGTGCTGGGAACGATACGTGGTAAGCTCCAACCCGAGAAGACGGAGACCGTAATTCGATCTGTTCGGAAAACCCGCGAAGGCGGCGTGCTCATCGAAATGGAGCGCTGTGGCGACCACTCAGCATTTAAGGAAAATGTGTGCACTGCCATTGGCCAGCTTGGAGACGCCCGTATTCTCACTAGACGTTTACGTCTAGAAGTTCTGGGCATGGACTGCCTAACCACGGCCCCAGAAGTGGAGAACGCTATACGCGGGGAGTTAGGAGACAAGATGAATGGCCAACTTCGCGTCTCTCTCCTCGCTGTAAACTCGCGAGAACAAAGAATGGCCGTGGTGGAAAGCGATGAACTGCCAGGCCGGACTCTTATTGAAAAGGGGAAGCTGCGAGTAGGTTGGATTATCTGCCGCGTCCGAGAGCGCGCGGATGTCCAAAGGTGTTTCCGCTGTCTGGGGTATGGCCACAAAAAGGCGGCATGCAAAGGCCCAGACAGAAGCAGTTCATGCTGGAAATGTGGTCAGCAGGGCCACATAGCCTCTGCGTGTAAAGAAAGCCCAAGCTGCTACCTGTGCTCGGCAGGAGATGGACAGAAAAATGCCCATCACCTGCCCGGGTCGGGAGCGTGCAAGGCCTTCAGGGATGCCCTTGCTGAGGCTAAGACAAAGCTTGGGAGAATATGATTAAATTTATACAAGGCAATATGAACAGGAGTAGGGT
>NW_023458555.1:114447121-114458803 GCF_013731165.1 Rhagoletis pomonella
CCTTTTTTACTGGCTTTAGTTTTTATTTGCGCCAAATAATCTTCATATGGTTGAAATCAGCATGGAAAGTTCTATTTAGCTAATTTTTTTTTTATTTCTTTATAGCTAAACGGTTGGTATTCTACACCACGGCTACTTCGGACTATTTCTGTCTAAATGCTGGAGTACGGGGACAGGCTAAATGTAAATAAGAAAAAGTTAACAAACAAATGTCAAATTAAACTCTGAGTTTATTAAACACCTCAATGAGTACATTTGACAGTTTTCCATAAACTTAAAACGTTAAACAAAAAGTCTTCACATAATAGATGTTTTGCTATATTACATTTAACTCAGTAAAGTCTTAATTATCCCGGAAACTGACTGAGCACCTTAAATAATTTTGATGGCCCTAAAAAGCCCCTTACTATCACCTAATTCCTCAGCAATATATATCTGTGTTCGATCAAAATTTATAAAGTTGGTCGGCTACCGTGACGTCAAGCGATTTTTCAATGTTTACTGGGCAATATTTTTAGCGATTTTTCAATGTTTAACGATATTTGCAAAGCACATAAAAAGCACAAAATAATAAACCCAATTAAGCAGTAAAAAGTCTTCACTGGATGGATGTTTTGCTAAGTTACAGTCAACCCAGCAAAGTCTTAATTATCTCGGAAACTGGATGAGCTCCTATAATTATTTTGGTGACTCTAAAAAGCTCAAAAATAGCACGTAAATCCTCAATAATATTTGTCCGTGTTCGACCAAAGTTTAAGAAGTGGATTTTTCAATGTTTACGGTGCAATATTTTTTTTTGCGATTTTTCAATGTTTAACGGGCAAGATTTGCAAAGCACATAAAAGGCACAAAATAATAATTCCAGATGAGCAGTAAAAAGTCTTCACTGGATGGATGTTTTGCTAAGTTACAGTCAACCCAGCAAAGTGTTAATTATCTCGGAAACTGGATGAGCTCCTATAATTATTTAGGTGACTCTAAAAAGCCCAAAAATAGCACGTAATTCCTCAATACTATTTATCTGTGTTCGACCAAAGTTTAAGAAGTGGGTTAGCTAGCGTGGCGTCAAACGGTTTTTCAATGTTAACCGGGCAATATTTTTAAAGCCCATAAAAAGCACAAAAAAATAAGCCCAGAAAAGTAGTAAAAATACTTCATTGAATGAATGTTTTGCTAAGTTACGGTTAACTTAGCAAAGTCTTAATTATTTACCAAATGGTCGGAGCACAAAAAAAACGAAAAGTGGCCGAAAATAGCACACAATGAGCACAATAATACGAACAAATTTTTTCTTCATTTTTTCATTTTAGCGCCGCTAACTTGATTGAGCTGGTAAGACGGGGTGTATCAATTTTGAGTAAATTAGCGTCCTTAAATTTCGAAATATTCGAAATATCTTACCTGCAAAAATAAGTTTGTTATTCCGTAGAGTGAAACTTCACTACATTTCCGAGAGTGAAACTTCACTACATTGGTCATATAATTTCAAAGGTTGGCAATGCAACATAAGCAAATAGAGAGCAAGAGCAACTGTTAGCAAAAACCAAAACCTTGATGGAAATATCTAATATATCTTACTCATTAACCAAAACCGAACCAAAATTTAAAGTTGGGTACAAATTTTTAGAGCTTGCATCGGGTGAGCAAGGAAAAACTCATACCCTCTTGTTGCTGTCCCGTCTTCGCGAACTACTCAATCCTGCAGATTTTATACAATAGTATCTCGTAAATTATTTAATGTGCTACCTGCCAGTATACGCGACATAAGAACTCTTTAAAATTTTCTGAAAAATGTGAAATCCTTCCTTCTGAACCTTTCATACAATGAAGTCGAAGTTTTGCTACGGACCATTACCTAAATTTTGTTGCTTTTAAACTTCCGTTTGATGTTCATCTTTCGGCTCGTACTTGTGTATGTCAATAATTTTTCGATTTTATTGAAGGCTATTCGCAGTTTATAAATATTTTTTTTATTCTTCTGCTTTATATTGTAATTTTTACCATTTTATTTTATTTTTCTTAACGCCACCCCGCTGTATTTATAACTTTACTAGAGATGACATTTAATACTATGTTAATTTTAATATACAAAATGCCTTATCTTTTCTTATATCTGAGTTAATGTCGTTATGTAATTAGAAATATTTGTTTGAGTTACATTTATTAACAACTGTAACTTATGTATGTAGATATAAGCAAAAATGTTCAATAAATGAAATGAAATGAAATTTATCGATTCGAGAAATTAATGCGCTGATGAGAAAACGAAAACTCGTATACCGAGACGATAAAGTGGCCGGTAATCTTAAGGTTAGATGAGAAAACGGACCTAGGTTGTTAAGCTTGACCTGACTTTGTAACAGTTTTTTTTTATTTATACATGTATTAGGTGGCTGATTCGGATCCGGCGTCAATACAGTATAGATATAACGGACTTTCTATTTTTAATTCATCCCAAAGAGTATATACACTGGCGATCAAAAGTGAGTGCATGATGATTTTTGTTAAATATTTACAATGTTTTTCAAGCTAGAATTTTGTTTGTTAATTATTTATAAAAAATCGGTTCATGCTTTAATAAAAGTCAAACTTTCAAACTGTATACAGAATTTAGAAAAATTCTAAAAATTTTCATAAAAATTTTTAACTTTTTAATCCAAATAGTTAAAAAAGTTTTAGGTATGCCGGTATCTATAACCGTGCGCAAGTGCTTAAAAAATATATACCAGAAATTGACGAAAAGTTTAACGATTTTTTAATTATGTGGTTGGTAGGCTTGGGCGCTATTCGATCTTGCCCATTTTATGAGCAGAAGTTGTTAGTCATTCAATCATAATTTGTGCAAAATTTCTATCTTAGTTCTTAATATAATAATAAAATTACCCTACTAGAGCAGATTGGACCACTGTGCAGCGGTCGCCCCTCGGCAGGCAATGGCAAACCTCCGAGTGTATTTCTGCCATGAAAAACAGTTTCTCATAAAAATAAAATCGCAGTTCGGAGTCGGCGTAAAACTGTAGGTCCCTCCGCTTTGTGTCACAACCTCAAGGCGCACGCCACAAGTCGGAGGAGAAGCTCGGCCAAACTCTAACATATGTGTAAACGCCAATCTATTCCCTGTGGGGAAAATCTCTAGTTCTGAATTCGTGCGCTTCTAGTACATTTAGACCCACTACTAGTTCGCGATAAATCTCCTTTGCATGCAAACAACTGGCGAATTTAACACGGCGATGTCATAGGAATTGGAAATTGTGCCCCACTGCATTACCTTTTCTATAGCTCAGAACCGGTCCTAAATTCGACAGATGGGATCTAGTTCGCTTTGCACCCCGTTTTCTATAGTTCCGCACCAGTTATAAAATCGACAGATGAAAAAAGTAACAAGAGGTTTTTAACAGTCTTTTAGGTTTAACCATGGTAGCGATTTTTAATTATTTGCAAAGAAATGTGTTTTCAATCTGAAATTAAATTTATTTGAATGATTGTAAGAAATTTACGTTTACATACCTTTGGATGTAGCTGAATTTGCAGGGGTGCTGGCTGTTATTGGTTAGATTCCAGAAGGTCCCAAAATGTTAACATGTTGACACCAATTTTAGTTTTGTATTACCAAACTATGAAAAAGCATCTGCGAAGTGCAGACTGAAAGCGTATTTGAACGAAAACCCCGCAAAGCAAAAGTCTATTTAAAGTAAACAAGCCCCCCGCTGCATCCCTTTTTCGGTAGTTCCGAACTAGTCCAAAATTCGCCATATGAGTTCTAGTTCGTTCTGCATCCCTTTTCTATAGTTTCGAACCAGTTCCAAATTCGTTATTTTAGATATAGATTTCTAGTTCTGCTTTTGAACTGGTGGCGATCTAGTTACTATCGGACTGGTTCGTTTTTGGCAATAAAGATCTAGTACGGAACTAGAAATTTGGTACACCAGTTCGGGGTTTCCCTACAGGGTTGTCTTATATATGAATAGGCAATCATGTTTCCTGTACACCCCTTTTACGGCTAAACTATACCTCTAAGGTATAAACAATTATATATCATTATCATTACAAAGGTATTTTGATGCTAATGTGCAGGCAATTTTTCAAATATCAAATTAGTTTAACATAAAGCGAAAAAATCAATTCAAAAGTGACACCAATACTAATGCCGTACATGTACATGGTTGGGGCGGAAATGCCTCCTAAATGTATGCTTTAATATTGATACTGAATTACAGAAACGTTCTAAGCAGCAGTTTAGGAATAAGAAAGATGTATGTATGTATATGACTAGATCCCCAATATGCCACAGGGCGAAGACGAGTCCGAATCGACGTCGTTACGACGTCGCTCTGGGGAAGTCGTTTGAGTGAGCTCGAAACGACGTCGAAACGAAGTCGTTTTTTCCATACAAAATGCAACGTCGTTCCGGCGTCGTTTTTTTCTCACCGAATCGAAGTCGTTGGGACGTCAGTCTGATAAAGTCGTTGGGAGAACTCGAACGAATTCGTTTCTTCGAACCCACACGTTTTTTGAGGAACCTTCGGCCTGGGTTAGACAAGTTATACGCCCACAATTTTATATATCTAAGCGTAAATATAAGTCATTCATTTGGATAGTAAACCGTTTTTATTATGGCAATTTTTTATTATGACCACAATGCACACTTGTGCTCAGAAAATTAAACCGCCTACATCTTTTTCTTAGTATTCATAATATTTTGCATATACATACATTTTTTTTATTTTTATTTTTTTTATAAAGGTACATACAGGTCTTTTGGCCTTATTAATAACAAATAAAATTTGTGGGTATGAAGTTTTTTTAAATTTGGTATAAAACTGTACTTTTACTTTAAATTTGGTATACATTTTGAGCATCGTTTTGCAGTTCGCTGGTATATCGCCTTTCCGGGCTGCAGGCAGTCGTCATTAAGTCATTCATGCGACTCGGCGGCGAGTCGGTTTTGCGGCCCGCCGGCGAGCTGTGCTTTTCATCCGACGGCGAGTTCGCCGGCGAGTCGTTTGCGACAGTCGGCAAATTGGGTCAATGCTGGGCACACCAACACATAGCCCGATAACTTTAGACCAAAATCGACGTAAGATTAAAAAAAATTCCGGGAAGAAATTTTTTGCCGCAGTTAGGTGTCTCCTGTTTAGGTGAACACAAAATAAAAATTTTTCCCCCAATTGCGATATGGGAAGTGTTCGCCATCTTCGATTTTATGTTTTTTACGATTTGCGCGCGAATTTTGCATTTCTCGCTAAAAAGGTAAACAAATTTGTTGAGAATTCGATTCCCTACAATTTTCATGTGCCTATAAATTTCTTTAAACAATTATTTATTGCTAATAATATGCAAAAAATGCCCAAAATTAGGCAAGTGGCGCGGTTTTTTCGAATTTTGAGCAATTTCTATTTGAAATAAGTGGCACATTTAAATGGCAAAGTTGTAGAGGACAAAATTTCCAATAAAATTAATTATATGTTTACGTACGACGTGTAGATCTCGACCAACAACGCGCTCAATGCAGCGGAAAGGGAGAAGCTACTCAAAACTTTTTTCCACTCCACCTCGGAGGTAAAGTTATTGGCGCGTTTTATTTTTATGTGGTGTCACCAGTAGTCCTAATCCACACATAGTTATTTTCGCCACAATAAAACTCTTTAGAATCAAAGAAAAGTCGTATTGATAAAGGGACAAAAACTATTTGCTAATTACAGTTTCAACTGACTGAAAATATTTATTCATTGGTTCATTGATGAACCCACAGTTGAAAATACGCGCCAAAAAACACGACCTCCGAGATACTGTGAAAAAAGTTTTGAGTAGCTTTCCCCTGCCGCTGCATTGAGCGCGTTGTTGGTCGAGATCTACACGTCGTACGCGAACATATAAATAATTTTGTCTTTTACAACTTTGACATTTAAATGTGCCACTTATTTCAAATAGAAATTGCTCAAAATTCGAAAAAACCGCGCCACTTACCCAATTTTTTGCATATTATTAGCAATAAATAATTGTTTAAAAAAATGGTAGGCACATGAAAATTGTAGGGAATCGAATTCTCAACAAATTTGTTTACCTTTTTCCGCGAGAAATGCAAAGTTAGCGCGCAAATCATAAAAAACACAAAATCCAAGATGGTGGACATTTCCCATATCGTAATTAGGGGAAAAATTTTATTTTCCTGTTCAACTAAACAGGAGACACCAAACTGCGTCAAAAAATTTCTTCCTGGAATTTTTTCGTTGAAAAAATCGAGTGCAAAATTCGAGCGCAAATCGCAAAAACACAAAATCCAAGATGGCGGACATTTCCCATATCGCAATTGGGGGAAAAATTTTATTTTTGTGTTCACCTAAACAGGAGACACCAAACTGCGTAAAAAATTTCATCCTGGAACTTTTTCGTTGAAAAAATCGAGTGCAATATTCGCGCACAAATCGCAAAAAACACAAAATCCAAGATGGCGGACATTTCCCATATCGCAATTGCGGGAAAAATTTTCATTTTGTATTCACCGAAACAGGAGACACCAAACTGCGTAAAAAAATGTCTTCCTGGAATTTTTCATTGAAAAAATCTAATTCAAAATTCGCGCGCAAATCATAAAAAACACAAAATCCAAGATGGCGGACATTTCCCATATCGCAATCGGGGAAAAATTTTATTTTCGTGTTCACCTAAACAGGAGACACCAAACTGCGTCAAAAATTTTTCGTCCTGGAATTTTCTCGTTGAAAAAATCTAATGCAAAATTCGCGCGCAAATCGTAAAAAACACTAAATCCAAAATGGCGGACATTTCCCATATCGCAATTGGGGGAAAAACTTCCATTTTGTGTTCACCCTCATTTTGTCGTGGTAATAGTGCGTCGCGCTCAGTTATGGTTGCTACGTTTTTATAAATGTACTAAAACTGGTATTTTTCGTGCATGTGTCTTTTGCCCTATTTTGCTTATACGTATAGTGAAATAATGAATTGTGGAAGTTTTTAGTAACTAATACTATTAGTTTATAGAAACTTTTCCATACGAAAAATGTAATACTTGTAAAAGTTTAAATAGGTTTAACTCATTTGTTAAATACTGCACACAATTTTATTGGAATCTAATCTTTGAAATGCTCGCCGGCCAGAGGATTTCATTGTTTAGATTTTATTATTTTCATATAAATAGGAATTTAGTGCTAAAAATAGAATATAACTTATAAATATTATTCATTAAGTATTTTTTCGTATAATACAGCATTTAAATTTCTATATCGATTTCTTTAGATAGAAACAAATTATTCTAAAATATGGCATGCTATTTGTACACTTTTTTATAAAAATCATGGAACTTATTACAAAATTATTGAACGTTGGTCAGCAAGCAGCCCATTTTATATTTTTTTTAAATTGTCACGGCATGCAAAATAGAGTTTGCTTGTATTAAAAATACGTAGGCATAACCAAATAACGGATATTGCGGCTTATGAAAGTTCTTTGAACAATAAACTCTAGTTCTTATATAGGGTCGCACTATTTTGTGTTTGAATCGTCGCAAATGCATGCAAACCCCAATCTAAGAAAAACACACCACTTTTTTCTTTGGGGATTTTTTGTAAATTTTCTACTCAAACTGTGGCAAGTGCGTGCTAAAATTACGAAGAAAAACATTCCACAGACTGAATCGAAATTCGCTGCTTTGGTTCTGTGTACGTATATGAACTGCGACGCTGGCGTTTCTCGCGAGCAAAAATTGCCTAGCTCTGGACCAGTGTTGTCGCTTTAGCCCTTTGGTGGCTAGATTTAGCTACCACATACTTTTTTTGGCCACATAAATCTAGCCCTTTTTTAGCCCTTTGGAGATACTTGGCATGAAAAAGTTGTATAAGTATTTGCTTAGTTTAAACCAGTGATTCCCAAAGTGGTCCAGGTGGACCCCCAGGGGTCCACGGTGAAATGAACAAAATATGGAGTTCCACGAAAATTTATCTGGTTTCGATGTAAGGAACCAAAATTGTTGCTTGATACTTAGCCTCTTTATTTAACTTTAATTTTTTTGCGTGGTGTATAGTGCTCTGGACGCACTGCTGTACTTGCCGTCCATTTGTGTTGTGTGTGGCCACATGCAGACTAAAAACAACCGGACGCTGGTATGAAAATGAGTTGGGCGCGGCGAAAATAGCTGGAGGCAGGGATTTAAGCACTTGTGTCTTTTCAATGCTACAGGATAGTACGCCACCATTACCTTTGTTGAAGAGATTCTAGAATGTTGAGTTCCCTGAGACTGAATGCTGGTTTGATTACATCGCTGAGACCGGACTCACACATTGTAGAATCTTCACTGATGGCTCCAAAACTGACTCTCGGTCATGATCTGGGGTATTTTTCGAGGTTAATGGAGATAAGCTTCACTTTTCTGTAGGAGAATATGCTTCGGTCTTCCAGGCTGAGGTAATTGCAATACTCAAAGCCATGGGCTACGTGGTGGAACATAGGTGGAGGGGAAGGAGTTTACATGACTGCAGAAACAACCAAACTGTACTTAAGGCATTTAAGTACTTCCAAACTAGGGATGGGTAAGTTCAATATTCAAAGCTTGGATGTTCGAATTTCAATCGATAATTAGCTCCAAAATGGCGAATTTTTGAAATCGAACTCTGTGTTGCTAAAATTCGGATAAAATCGATTTTTCCTAAAAAAAAATCGAATTTCATCTTTATTTCAAAATAATCAACTGCAACTTTCTTCTTTCTGACCAAACTTGGCATCACTGTGTGTGGCACTATATTTGCTTTAAGGTCGCAAGTAAAAAAATACATGTTTCTCGATCTGATGCATCGAAACAAAAAATCTATGCCAAGAAGGAATAACAGCCTAACACAATTTTAAAAACCTTAAAAAAAAAGTTTTTTTTTTTTGGCTTTTGCCTGAGAAGACCCCTAGTAAAATTTTGCGAAAAATAATTTTTTAGAATATATCAATCCTCTAACGCAGGCTTTCCCAAAGTGTGTGACGCGGCACCCTGGGGTGCCGCCAGCGTATGCCTGGGGTTCCGCTAGTGGCTAGAGTATACTAGTGGTGCGGGCAAATTCTTTAAACTTTCCATACACAATGCAAGCGGTTTGATCAAACTTCAACATGGCGGCCAGAAAATCAAAAAATTTTGATTTTTATTAAAATGACATTCAGCGGCTCGTCAAACCCCGTACACAACACAAATGGCTTGCAACAAAGGGATATTTCGATTGGTTTGTTAAGCCGCTTGTGTGGTGTATTTCGCTCTTAAACGTAGTTCCCCAGTACGTTTTGTCAACGAAAAATTTAATCAGAAAATTAAAAAAAAAATAGCCGAAAACGTACCCTTTTCACAACCACTTTCGGTACTTTTTTAGACTTAATCCGCTTTTCGTCCACTTTTCTTCCCGTTTTCGGATTTTTTGCTGGCTGGGCTGTTCTCGTAACAAGCGCGGCAGCTTCGCGCACGTGTATATTTTACTTATTCTTTGGAACTTCACAACAGCGTTGCCAGGTTGCCGTTTTTAACGTCATTTGGACGTTGTTTGTACCCTGTTGACGTTTGGACGTTTTTTGTGTAAAAAATTACGTTTTTTACCTTCCCAATAATTTTTCTTTGTTACTAAATCTTATAAGTAGAACTGATTTTGGAATCGTTTTCTTAATAAATCTTTACCATATTTGTGTTTTGCTGCAGCTGCTTTTTTCTGGATTCTTGGACTAAGGATCCCGTGTTCAAAGGCTGGTTGTGTAAACACTTGAGGTTACGAGGCTTGCTGTAATGTTTGCAATTGCACATTAAAAGCCAATTCAGGAAGTTCAGATCTATTGCAGCAGGCACACTCGCAAAAGTATCAAAAAAGGTGTGCAGCATAAAACGTCAGAAAAAAGTAGGCGACTTTTTTAAGACTTCATTGAAAATATAATGAACACAAAAAAGACTGAAATATTAGGTCCATTTAATAACTTTTCCAGTAAGTACTTGCAGCGAGAGCGTAAAAGAAAAATAGAGAGTTAAATTGAGAGCAAGAGAAAAATTTCAAAAAAAGTTATTGCAACTTAAGCCATTTTGACACTTTCTGACGGTTTAGTTTTGGCACGCAATTTTCTTTTTAATTGGGAATAGTTCCCATCATCATAAAAATAAACAAGTAAGAAAGTCTAAGTTCGGGCGGAGCCGAACATTAAATACCCGGCGCAAGTATTAAATATATGTTTTTTCACCTTTCCGAAACCTTCCGCTAGATGGTAAGCCGGGGTGTATCAATTTTGAGTAAATTAGCGTCCTTCAATTTCGAAATATTGAAGTTTCAAGCATTTCTGAAATTTACCGTTATATGAGAAGCGGCCGTTATTTTAGTCCGATTTCAATAATTTTCAACGTTTTGCTTATATGTGGCAAGCACAATAACCGCACCGAGTTTGGTACAAATTGGTAGAACGGTTACCGATATACATATATGTAATCATAAGTGGGCGGTGCCACGCGCATTTTCCAAAATTTTACCATAAACGTATTTCTTGGTAAAGAATTGTTGCAAGCATCAATTTTGAATAAATTAGCTTCAATATTTACTGATTTATCGAAGATTTTGTATTTCTCTAAATTACCGTTATACGGGATGTGGGCGTGGTTATTGTCCGATTTTAAAAAGTTTCGGCGAATTTTTATGCTGTACCAAGGCCAACAACTGTGCCAAGTTTGGAAGAAACTGGTGCAGCGGTTACCAAGATATACACATGTAACCATAAGTGGGCGTGGCTACGCCCATTTTCCAAAAATTTATAATATTCTTATTTTTCGTCTAAAAATTATTGTAAATATCAATTTTGAGTGAATAATCTCTAGTAGTTACTAAAATATCGCAGTTTTCGTATTTCTGAAAATTACCGTTATATGGGAAGTAGGCGTGGTTATTGCGCGATTTTAAAAATTTTCGGCCATTTGGTATGTTGTGCGAAGGCCAACAACTGTGCCAAGTTTGGAAGAAATTGGTGCAGCGGTTACCAAGATATACACATGTAACCATAAGTTGGCATGGCTACGCCCATTTTCCAAAAATTTATAATATTCTCATTTTCCGTCTAAAAATTATTGTAAATATCAATTTTGAGTGAATTATCTTTAGTAGTTACTAAAATATCGCAGTTTTCGTATTTCTGGAAATTACCGTTATATGGGAAGTGGGCGTGGTTACTGTCCGATTTCGCCCATTTTCAATACCAACCTACCTTGGATTAACAGAAACCTACATACCAAATTTCGTTGAGATATCTCAATTTTTGCTCGAGTTATCGAGTACACGGACGGACGGACAGACGGACGGACAGACAGACATGGCTTAATCGATTTCTTTTTTCATCCGGATCATTTATGTATACATTTGTCTATATCTATCTTGATTCGTTTTGGCTGTTACAAACAACCGTTATGTGAACAAAATTAATATACCCTTGTGCACAAGTGCGCTCGTGTATAAAAAATATGCAATAGATTTAAATTTTCCATCCATATTTTCATTTCACTAATTAATAATAATAATAATAATAATAGATCGGCGCTTACACATATGTTAGTGTTTGGCCGAGCTTCTCCTCCGATTTGTGGTGTGCGCCTTGATGTTGTCACACAAAGCGGAGGGACCTACAGTTTTACGCCGACTCCGAACGGCGATTGTATTTTTATGAGAAGCTGAT
>NW_023458555.1:114458903-114466680 GCF_013731165.1 Rhagoletis pomonella
TCAGCGCTACCTACGATTTTGTTCCTTATAACATTTAATATCCCAAATTATTTGGGAGTCCCTCTTGTGTGTTCGTAAATATGAAGGATTCTTTCGACGCTTTTTTTCCACGAGTTGAATTCTGCTGGTTTCCCAGAGAATTCTCTTAACGATCTCACCACGTCGGAGATCTTATCAATCTCCGTGAGATTGTTTCTGTGCTGTTCGTCGATGGTTTGGTCAGTAGTCGGTGTTTGCAATTTTGAGAAAGAAGAAAAAAAATTTTTTTCGCGATTTATGGTTTACTATTACTGATTTATATTTTATTTCACAAGGGGAAAAAAATATATTTTTTTTCCACGATTTTTTATTTTATTCTACAAAAAAAAATTTTTTTTTTCACGATTTGTGGTTTACTATTCCCGATTTATATTTTATTTTATTGCGCTTCTTTTAAATGGAAACCAAAACTAAGATTTTATCTAATATCTAACTAACTTACAAAAGTAATTGAGTTCTCATTCTGCTGCTGATGCCCGTAAGTGTATTCCTCTTTGCTGTGCTACTAAGGCCTCTGCTAGGCTACTCCTCGGTTGTGGTATAGTCGATATTTGTGTGGTTGGTTTTTGCTGATTTTTGATGATTAAGGTGGGCTCATTGGCCTCTTTACAATAATTTTTAAATTAATTTTATTAAAAGCTATTTCATTCGTTTCACTTTATTTGTTACTTCACTTATTGTTTAAAGTCGCTTAAATTAATTTTATTTTTTTGCCGAGTATAATTTTCGCGCGGGCGCCAAACAAGGAAGTTTTTGTTTAAACTTCCAACCGAGTACGCTACAGAAATGAGACTAACTATTCAAGTTGAATAATTGAAATATTTATGATAAAATTTAATTGTGAAAGCAACAACAACTTGCTTGTTAAAATGTTCCAGACGCTGGTATCAGCACTTTGCATTTTACCGGATGCGCGTGCAACTGGTTAGTGCCAAATAATTCGGTTGTTGCGCTAATTCTTTGAATTGGCGCAACTTCGATTGCAAAAGAGGAAATGTAAAATAATATTAGTTAGCAATTAAAAATTCACCTGTGGGAATTCTTATTGCAAAATAAAATTTAAATGAAGTGTCAGCAACACTTCGCTTGTTGGAAGTTATTGTGGCTGTGGCCAAAAGAATGTAAGTATGTAATTAGCTTTAATGCAGCGGAAACAAAAGGTAAACAAGCTGTTGCGGCGATGGCCAAAATTAATGTAAATATGTAAATCGCTATGTTTTAGCAAAGGCAAACTGGTAAGTAATTTATTATGTGTTAACACCTCCGCCCTTAAAATCGAGCGTCCTCGATCGATGAGTTAACGTAAAACTTCGGTACGTCTTCTATTCCTATTTCTATAGTGTTTCGCCTGGGTTTTTTGTCTTTATTTATTTTGATTTTTCGAAAAAATCTTAATTTTAACATAGTTCTTATAATATTAATATACTATTTAATTCCTATAGATATTACATTAATGGAAATATATACTTTATTATGGTTTTCCAATGTCCTTAATTCTTCTAGTTCGTTAGATTGGAATTCTTTAATTGAATTTAATGACAATATTTCTTCAATTTTATTATTTTCTGCCATTGGCTGTAAAATAGCCGGCAAGGGTTTTTTCCCTGTTATTTCTTTTGAAAAATAAAATTTATTACCTACTTCTATAGTTGTATTGACATGTTTTATTAAGTATGTTCCATTTATTTTTACGCTTTCGTTTTCGAATTTAACGAAGCCTTGGTATTCATTTAAAAGTATTATGTCATTTGAAATTTTTTCGATTCTTTTAATATGTTGGTTATTTATTTTAGTACAGTTATCTAGTTTACTTTTCAGCAGATGTGCTATGCATGTGCCGTTCGTAATATTTTATACTAAATCTTTAGAACAAATCGCTAAGTTATTGTACGATTTACAATTTTTGGTTTTTCCGTAAATTTCCTTCTTACATACTAGTAAAGATTCGTATTCAATTTTGTTTATAAATTTTCCTTTCTTTATCGGTCTAACTTCTAATGATCTACAATCTTCTTTTTCAGTTGTAGGTAAATTTATTATGTAAATTAAGCTTTCTTTATTGGATGCAATTTTTATATCAGCAAATTCCAATGCCTCATCGATGTTTATAAAAGGGATATTTTCGTTCTCTAAAAATTTGTTTGTTATTTCGATTTCTCTATCAGATAAAATGTATGAATTTATTATGTTCGATTTTGCCCAATGAATGACATACGCAATGTTAATTAATTCTTCTTTTATTATCTCTAATTTAAACTTTGTTTTTAGCAGTAATTCATTATCAATTTTTTTTCTTGAACTAACTTAGATATTTTATTTGTATTCTCGATTACTTCATTTATTTTTTCATTAGTTAATTTATTTATTACAACTTGCCTATTATTATTCTCTAAGACGTTATTCATTTTTTCAATTAAAATATTAAAGTCGCTATGGTCTGGATTTCCTGCGATCCATTTCCATGCTGAACCTATAAAATCTAATGATCTTTTACTATGTGATTTGTTTATTCTAATTCTACCTAAATAATTTTTGGATTGATTGACGAGGGATAGAAAGGATGGGATTTAGGGGATGATTTGGGAGCTGATCGTTAATTGTCGTTTCTAAGTGTCGTATAGTCTTGTCGTAGTCATCTAGCTCTATTATATGTATAATTTTAAAATTCCCTGTTTGTAGTTTTGCTGGTCCTGAGTCAATTGTCACGAGTTGGGATGATGAGTAGTCCAAGAATTGTACGTTTGCTTCGGTTATCGTTATGATCGCAATCAATCTAAAAATTTCATAATAAAAATAACATAATATGTGTAATAATCATTATTTTGTTTATTTTTATTATGTTTCCTTATTTATATTTTTTCTTCCTAACTTCCTACGTCGTGCTTATTTAATAATTTTTTTCGCTTTTCCTATTATTTCGAAAGAAAATGTTTTCTTATTTTCGCTTCGAAAAGGAAAATGGAAAAGTTAAAAAAAAAAATTTAAAATTTTATTTTTATTTAATTTTCCTTTTTTTTATTTTTATTTTTTTGTTTATTCTATTTTTTTATTACTTTTTTACTCTTGTTTTATAAGGCTCTTGTGAACCACTTTGCCTGATTCTGTTATGACTGTTGATGACTTGTTTTCTTTAACAATTTCCTTTTTGAAGCGGGGTGTGAGTTTTGTACCGTATCTTTTGTTAATTTTCACGTAAATAGTCTGTCCGGGTGAATAGCTTTTACAGGGTGTTCTCTTTTTGTTATGAAATTCTAAGTATTTGTCCTGTTTGAGTTTCAGTTTTTGTATGTTATTCTGTGTAGCTTCCTCGTATTTTTCGGGGTTTATATAAACTTTACGTCCAAAAAAATTTTTTATGGGTTTCTGTCCAGTCGTGGAGTGTATTGAAAAATTATATTCGTAAACGGCTCTATCTAATAGTTCGTCAAAAGTTCTTTCGATGTCTTCAGTTTTTAAGCATCTCAGTATTTCTGCAAGCGTTGAGTGGAAACGCTCGATTTGCCATTTGCTTTGCTGATATGAGGTGGAGTCTTGTAGACTTTAATTCTTAATTGGTCTTCTAACATGAAAATTATTGATTGTGAGTTGAGAGATTTTTCATTGTCTATTATTAAGGTCTGTGGTATTCCGAAAGTCAAAAGTAGTTGCCTAAGGGGTTCACGTATGTCTTCTATTGATCTCGATTTAATTACTTTTGCTTGAGCATATTTGGAGTATTTATCTATTGCCGTTAACACTAACTTTTTCTCAGCTATGAATATGTCGATATGGACTATTTGTCCTGGATATTCTGGAATTGGAGTGGGTTTAATTTCGGGTTTATTTGGATTTTTGTCGTATTTGCTTACGGCGCAAATTCTACACTGCTTGACAATTTTGTTAATTTTAGACTGCATCTGTGGGAAATAGAAATTTTGAATAATTTGTTTTTTGTTCTCTATTGCGTTTCTGTGGGCTCTTTTGTGTTCTAGCAAAATTTGTTGCTCTTGTTGTTCGACTGTGCTTAAGTCCTTAACTTGTGACTGAGTGAATCTTATTTTGTAGTTGGGGTATTCCATCGTCACGGGTGGGACATTTGTACAGCAAAAATAGTTTTTCTTTTTTAATTTAAGTATAAAGTACTAAGCAATTCTACATTTTGATAAAGCTACACCTAGTTCACTAATATACGAGTTATTACCAAATACGAAAAATATTCCAACTTGATTTTATATTGGAAAATTCTGAGCTGTTTCTTCCGTCACGGGTAGGACAAAGAAAAGACACTGCTTTTTGGAGAACATATATTTTAAGGAAAGTCTGTGAATTTACTTAACATTTCTATCTGGATTAGATGTTTTACTATACAGAAAAGAACCAGCAATCCCAACAAAGCACAAACCATAATAAGAATTATTTGTTTATTATTAAAAAATTCAAAATTCTCCTGTCACGGGTGGGACAACTTTTGTCACGGGTGGGACACGTACGATTTTCTTCATGAAAGGAAGCTTCTAGTGAGATCCATATCAAAGAGATTAGGTATGATAAATGTTAGAGGTCAAATACAAGATCAATTGACCTACTTTTATGACAGTGGAGTCATTGTGAGACGCACGATATACTGCTGACCCCAGGATCTATTTTAGGGGCAATAGTTATACCAAACGAAAGCTAGAAGTCGCCAGATTGATGTATTAAAATGCATGGAAGAAAGGATTATTTGCAAACGCATGAAATTTTATATGCATTTTCCTAATGCACTTCTGCACGGTGCATTTGATTGCAACGAAATTTCGAATGTGCCTTAATGATTTTCAAGTTTGTTTAGAATAGCTATGTATGTCTGACTAATACTAACTACAGGCTAAACATGTATATCGACTACTGTTATCACGTCGATAGAGATGTCTAACCTGCTGTTAGTGTTGACCAGACATTGAGTAACCGGCTTAAGAGTGGCTCGAGTTGAGGTATTTTTGGAAACTGATTTCATGGACAAATCATGCTCAAATTTAGCTATTCCTTAAAACCATAGAACGTCAGAAAAGATCTTGTGTATCGATGTCTAATCCGAAAAGTTATCTGCATTAGAATACTTGTAAGCAGATACATATGTATATCTTTGTCACTTAAAGGCTATTTATTGGATTGAATTTATAAGTTTCGCGAACTTCTAGATTTTCTTGGTTGGAACTTTTCAGGTAATTGTTAATATTGACTTTTAATTGTTGTTAAGCAACCCTCATCATAGAATTCTCTGGCGTCTCTAAGATAGTAATGCTTATCTTGACTTTTCGAGCTGGCCACGCGAAATTTTTTACTACATCGCTTAGCCCACCAACAGTATTATGGTGTTTAGTCAACCTGTACTTCAGAGTTTTGTGGCATTAAACATAGGTTTGAAACGTTAAACTTATTTTTTTATTGTTAGGCATCATTAGAAAAAAATTATAAATGATTGTCACGGGCGGGACACGATAAAACGTTTCAAAATCTCTTAAGTAGGTACTTATAATATAATAAAAGAAATGAAATAGGGCTGCTTAGTATAAACACACTCTAGTTATGAAATTATAGAAAACTCCCTAAAGTAGTAACTAAGCAATACGAAGTTTAAAACTTTTTAGTCACGGGTTGGACATGCTAAACCGTAGTGATTTTATCCTATTATATAATTTAAATGCCTATTTTTCTTCAATGCCATATTGCTTCTTCGGGGCGCAGAAAGATCGAGACATTTATTCCCCCCTTCAAAAAAATAATAACTTTGTGAATACTTGATTTTGCAGAGCCTTCTATATTAAAATATGTTGTCGTATTCAACTACTTTTCTAATGTTGAAGTTTTGAGTGTATTTACAGTGTAATAAAATAATATAACTAAATTTTTTTTCGAAAAAACGTTAATTTCAGGTATTGAGCATTGATTCATCAAGCATTCCATGTTCAATAAGCTACTCTACAATTGGACACAAAGTTTCACTTACTCATGGAATACCCCAGTTGCTAAAGTGAATGGGGTGTAGTTCCTGGATTTGGCCCATTATCTCTTCGGAGGTAAATAAGCCATTGATCACAGAGGGGTTAAGATGTTTTTTAAGTAGTCTTTGTAAATCGTCTTTAGAGTACTGCGGTTTGCTAATTGTATGCCTGTGGTATGTCGGAAAAGGAATTTTGAAGTCGTATGAGTCCTTCTGTCCAACGAGTATCCAGATTTGGTTTTTGAAAACGTTAATTGGGGCTTCTGTTGATGGTATTAAGTTGTGTCCTGAGCTTTCGTCAGAATGAGTTGCTATTGTTACTGAATTGAGCTCTGGAGGTCTGGAAAGGGTATCGGCAACGATATTTGTTCTACCTGGTTTATATTTAAGTTCGTGATCGTATTCTTCTAAGATTGCCTTCCATCTTTTTAATTTGGAATTGTCGTTTTTATTGCTGGGGGCGTACGTTAAGGGCTGGTGATCTGTAAATATTTTTATTTTGGCAGTCCCATATAGGTAGTTTCTTAAAGATTTTAATGCCCAGAAGATGGCGTCGCATAGTGTTCTTCTGTCTTTGTTAGGGTCCTCGAAATGAAGGTGATTGGTTTTCCTTCCTGTTCCAAATCTGCGCCGATAGCATGTTTGGAAGCGTCTGTGGTTAAATGAAATTCCTTTTGGTAATTGGGGTAAGTTAATATCACTTCTCTTGATATCAGTGCATTCTGGACTTGGTTGAAAGCTTCGATGGCTTCTTTACTTAGTTGGATCGGCCTATTTTTTGATTGGTTTTTTGAAATTCTTCCTGCTTCTCCTCTTAGAAGACTAGTGAGGGGTTTGGTTATTTTGGCATAGTCCTTTATGAATCTTCTGTAATAGCCCGAGAGGCCAGATCTCTTAGATCTCTAAGTGTTTTTGGACATGGAAAGTCGACTATTGTTTGAACTTTAGTGGGGTTTGTTGTGATACCTTTGGATGAGACAAGAAATCCTAGAAATTCGATTTCTTTTTTAAAAAATTCGCACTTATCTATTTGCACCTTCATGTTAGCGTCTCTTAAGGTTTCAAAAAGTTCGTGGATATTTTAGGCATGTGTTTTTTCGTCTTTGCTGAATATGATTATATCGTCTATATAAACATAACAGATCTTTCCTATGTATTTTCTGAGGATATCGTCCAAAGTTCTTTGGAAAATTGCAGGAGCGTTTTTGAGGCCGAAAGGCAAACGTGTGAATTCATATTTGCCATTTTTTACTGAAAAGGCAGTTTTCTCAATGTCAGATTCTTTCAGTGGAATCTGGTGGAAACCGCTTTTCAGATCTATAACTGAAAAAAGACTATTTTTACCTAATTGAGATAGGACTTCGTTTATATCGGGAATTGGATATCGGTCGGTAATGGTTATAGAGTTTAATTTTCTATAATCAATTACTAGTCTGTATTTTTTTTCTAGAGAGGCATCCTGCTTTTTTGGTACAACCCATATGGGTGAGTTGTATGGGGACCGTGAAGGTCTTATTATGCCGTCGTCCAGCAGTTTCTGGATCTGTTTTTCAACCTCTCCTTTCAACGACATGGGGTAGGGATAATATTTTGAATAGACAGGTTCGTTTGAATTTGTTCTTATCGTTGCGATAACTTTGGTGGTGTAGGTTAATTTCTCGTTAGGGTCAGAAAAAAGGTCGATACTTCGATTTACTAGTGAGCTTATTGTTTGTTTTTGAAAGTTATTCATATGTTTGTCTCGTATGAGGACATGGTTGACGTCTTGTGAAAAAA
>NW_023458555.1:114466780-114495594 GCF_013731165.1 Rhagoletis pomonella
TTTTTTGAAGTAGACCTAGTGGATATGGCTTTAGAAGTCGGAGGCTCCAATGCCTGAGGGCATGGAGAAGATAAATTAATAAGTTCTAAGGACTGGGATGGAGGATTTTTTTTACTAGAATCCGTGGCTGTCTTTTTAGGTGGACTAATAACATGCCCACCTTTATTTTCACGGCTATCTTCAGAGTGTGGAGGGTCGTCGAGACAAGTGAAAGATCTAAACATTTTTTCGTAATGCTTAAATTTCTCAACAAGCGCCGACAGATCCTTCCCGATCTCAGAAAAACCATTTCTGGACTGCCTGAAGAATTTAAATAAATCAACTTCGGTTGATCTACATTTTTGACAAGACCAACGAAGACCCTTACCCTCGTTAATAGCGTCTAATACTCTACCGCTCAAACCAGCACATTTTATATGGGCAATCCCATCGCAGAGCCAGCATGGCACATAGGAGTCGCTTTTAACGTGGCAATTGGTGTAAATACACGACATGTTTAAAATTATATTTATTTTTAGGTTTTAGAAGCAAAAAAGCAAAAACAGTTTTGAAAACGATGTATTAATCAGTGAACCAATCAGCTGGTAAATATCAGTTAGCGAACAGTTTTAAATGCACTGTATATTAGACACCTAATAAACACAACGCAAACAGCTGTGACAAAGATGAAACAGCAGAAATGACAAAAAGACAAAAAGAGCAAAATCAATGTGCACAAACAAAAACAATTGTACAACAACAATATATTATATGAAACAAAATACTCGGCACATGCAATAAAGAATATCAAGTTAAATTAATCAAATCTACGGGAAATTTTGATGTTTTACTTATCTTTAAATTGTGCACCAGAAGTTTATTAACACTTTTTTTAATTTTTTACTTTAATAAGCGTAAACAGCTTTATCAAACACAAAATTTAAACAGATCACAGAAAAACACAGCTTCACAGCTTGACGTTTGTGTTGACGTTTTACATATATATATATATTTACATACACAAAAAAAAATTAATCAAAAACGTGTTTTCCCTCTATATAACCTTTTGCCCTCCTAACTCAAAGTCTGGCTACACCCTTGTGTGCAAAACAATTGAAGTACTTAAACCGTTCATCATACGTTCAGTTTGCTCTTTTATAGCGCATACATGGTTCCATAGTAAAGATTCCAATATCTTCATTTATTTTTATTTATTTATTTATTTGGTCTACAAAAAAAAGTTTTCTTACAGACAAATGAGAATAGAACATTTAGGTACATAGTCATTTATAATAATAATAATAATAATAATAATAATAATAATAATAATACCAGCAGGTAAGGCTAAGCTCAGGACCTTACCGGGGTCACACAGGGCGGATCGTGAACGGCCTACTCCGATAGGTTAGCTGCGAATAACCAATAAGCAGTCCCAGACCAAGAGCGGCAGGAGACGAGGGCCTGATTTAAAAGATCAGAAATGCTTGATGAATCTCCTGTGTCCGGGCGAACAGATGCCGCCCCCCAAAAAGCATCCCAGGATTGAGACCAGTTAGATCCTGTTCATGGCATACTGGAGCATGTATACGATTAGTCTGATATTGGGCTGGCGAGAGCAGTATTCCGCCACTTTAGTATGTGAGGGTGACACCTCACAGAAATGGCTGGTGGGCTAATGCTGCGATCGCCTCCGTCTCGTTAAAACCCTGGCAGGTCTTCAAGTACGTTCAATACACGTCGCCATTTAGTTGGCCGCACAGGTCCAGTTGAGATTTACTCCTGGTTTTGCGCTGTCTTGGCTCTGAACACAATATCCCATAAGGACTTGTGTCAACCCTCGCGATGGCCTGCTCCTTTGAGAGAAGGGAACTTCTGGACACTTAAAAGCGACTGTGCTACGTGTGGAGATAGCGGCTTGAAGCGGAGACCCAATTGATTGAAAATGATTAAAACAAAACCAATAAACGAAACGAACGTCGATGATACGGAGGAAGAATGCAGCGCATTCAGGAAGAGCAGTAGAGTCGTGCGCTCCCCGCCACAAACTCCTCTGCAGGCAAATTCCGGCACCACGAGCACGGAGAAAGCCGCCGGCGTGGCGCAGAAGGCTACACCTTGCCAAACGGCAACTCCCGGCAGCCGGGATAGTCGTCTTCAAACGCCGGCTGCTGCAAACAGCGACAAGCATGTCACCGCAAGCTTGGGAACTTGCGAGGGCAATGAAGATGAGCAATTGGCCCAGATTCGGCTCGTCTTGAAGAAGATGCAGAGCGCTGTCTCTAAGCAAAAGAATGTGTCCATGGACATAAGAACAGGTATGGCCCAAATCGAGGAGAGCTTAAATATATTAAGCTACCTCCGAGAGCAGCGCCGGAAGGGGTCTACCCTTACCGAGCTGCGGAAGGCTGGCCCTGGCTCGCAAAAGAGAGGTCGAACTCGATCCGACTCCCCTACAGGCGAGCCGGAAAAGAAAAAAAATACTACTACTAATAATAATAATAGTAGTAAAAACATTATTATTAGTAATCCTAATAATAATGGCAATAATAATAACAATGCACAGAAAACCGTACCAGACAATCAATGGAAAACGGTTGGAAAAAGCAGAAAGCCCAAGTCAGGGCCAGCGCCAGGTGAACCCTTGGTCAATAAGGGCGAGGCGACCAGCCGCAAAAAAAAGAAGAGGGTGAGAAAAAAGAAGAGTCTCGCCAAATTAATCATCAAGCCAGCTGAAGGCAAAACCTATGCAGAGGTGCTGGGAACGATACGTGGTAAGCTCCAACCCGAGAAGACGGAGACCGTAATTCGATCTGTTCGGAAAACCCGCGAAGGCGGCGTGCTCATCGAAATGGAGCGCTGTGGCGACCACTCAGCATTTAAGGAAAATGTGTGCACTGCCATTGGCCAGCTTGGAGACGCCCGTATTCTCACTAGACGTTTACGTCTAGAAGTTCTGGGCATGGACTGCCTAACCACGGCCCCAGAAGTGGAGAACGCTATACGCGGGGAGTTAGGAGACAAGATGAATGGCCAACTTCGCGTCTCTCTCCTCGCTGTAAACTCGCGAGAACAAAGAATGGCCGTGGTGGAAAGCGATGAACTGCCAGGCCGGACTCTTATTGAAAAGGGGAAGCTGCGAGTAGGTTGGATTATCTGCCGCGTCCGAGAGCGCGCGGATGTCCAAAGGTGTTTCCGCTGTCTGGGGTATGGCCACAAAAAGGCGGCATGCAAAGGCCCAGACAGAAGCAGTTCATGCTGGAAATGTGGTCAGCAGGGCCACATAGCCTCTGCGTGTAAAGAAAGCCCAAGCTGCTACCTGTGCTCGGCAGGAGATGGACAGAAAAATGCCCATCACCTGCCCGGGTAGGGAGCGTGCAAGGCCTTCAGGGATGCCCTTGCTGAGGCTAAGACAAAGCTTGGGAGAATATGATTAAATTTATACAAGGCAATATGAACAGGAGTAGGGTAGCTGATGACCTGCTGGACCAATTGGTTCTTGAACAAAGAGCAGACGCTGTCATCATCAGTGAACCCTATAGAACAAAAGAAACCTGGCATGTTGACCAATCAGGCTCGGCCGCGATATGGATTGCTAACCCCAACCATCGCGCAGAGAGCAGCGGGGTAGGACGCTGCTACGTCTGGGTTAAAATGGCGCAAATCACTGTGGTGAGCTGCTACCTGTCTCCAAACGACACAGTCCCTGTCTTCAGGGGAAAGCTCGAAGACCTTGAAGACGAATTGCGCGATATAACCGGCCACATAATTGTTGCTGGAGATTTCAACGCAAGAGGCGTGGAATGGGGTATGCCCCAAACAAACACCAGGGGAAGACTGGTCCTTGAAATGGCAGCCCGCATTGGCCTGACCATCCTCAACACCGGAACGACCCCTACATATCGAAGGCCGGGTTTTGGATACTCTATCCCTGACATAACCCTGGTCTCAGAAAGCCTTCTCCGAAGGGCTGACGGATGGAGAGTGATGGAAGACCTGAGTGGTAGCGACCACAACTACATCACCTTCCAAGTCACTGACATCACGCGAGGGCAAACACGTAGTATCCCTCGCAGGAAACCAGGATGGAACCCGTCTAGGGTCGATGTTCGCAAGTTCGATACGTCACTCCTAGCAGATTCCCAAGGCATTTCACCCACAACGGGAGAGATCCACAACAGGGAGTCTTGTACTAAGCTGGTCGAAGAAACTATGCGCTGCATTCACCGGGCATGCAAAGCCTCAATGCCACAGAGGAGAGCATGGTCAGGTAAAAAGCAGGTATACTGGTGGAATGACCGAATTGCTGAGCTGCGAAGGGCCTGCCATAGAATGCGGAGACTCGCAACGCGCGCTCGTGGTAGACCCGAGGCGCTGACCAGAGCAGCAGCCTACAAAAGCGCTAAGAAAGCACTTGGGGCCGAGATACAGAAGAGTAAACGGAACTGCTGGAAAGCGCTATGTGACGAAGTGGATCGCGATCCCTGGGGCCAGGGATACAAAATAGTGATGAAAAAGTTCCATACATCATCACAGGCGATGGATGAGGCCCGAGTTAAGAATATAGTGGATGCGCTATTTCCCACACACCCACTAAGAGCCGACACAGTGTTCGTCGAGGAGCAAGCCGAGGCACCACTGTTTTCGACAGACGAACTGATGCTAGCCCTGCGAAGCATGAAAGCCGGCAAGGCTCCAGGCCCAGATGGCATACCAGCGGAGGCAATCAGGTTAGCAGCGGAAACGAGCCCTGATCTTCTGCTTAACATGTACAACAGCTGCCTTAGGGCCCGGGTTTTCCCAAGCCAATGGAAGAAGGCGAGACTGGTGCTTATACCCAAGGGCAGAGGGGACCCAAACTCTCCTATATCCTTCCGGCCACTCTGCATGCTAGACACAGCAGGCAAAATGATGGAGAGTCTGCTCCAAATACGCTTGACGTCAGCCATAGAAAGCGAGGGAGGCCTTTCACCCCGACAACATGGCTTCAGGAAGGGACACTCAACTATAGGAGCAATTGGCGAAGTAGTCGAGGCGGTACATAAGGCCGAAGAAGCCTGCCACCAGGCGCGGCCAATAGTGCTGCTAGTCACACTGGACGTCAAGAACGCCTTCAACTCGGCAAGATGGGACGATATGCTGGAGGCTTTGGAACGGTCATTCAAGGTTCCAACATACTTGCTAGATATGATCCGGGACTACCTCAGAGACCGTTGGCTTTTGTACGACACAACACAAGGCCAGAGAAAGAGACGTATAACCGGCGGAGCGGCACAGGGGTCTGTACTTGGCCCGGACCTCTGGAACGCCACGTATGACAGTCTGTTGCGCACGGAAATGCCGGAGAGCGCCTTCCTTGTCGCCTTCGCGGACGACGTGGCAGCCGTCATAACAGCAAGAAATGTCCAGCTAGCACAGCTCAAGCTAAACCAGGTCATGCGCAACGTCAGTGGATGGATGAGCGATCACGGTCTGCAATTGGCTACAGCCAAAACGGAGATCGTGCTCCTCACCAGGAAACGGATCCCAACAATTATAAATATAATGGTCGGACCTCAACTCGTGACGACTTCTAGGTCTACAAAATACCTAGGGGTGAAGCTTGACAGCAAACTCACATTCTGGGAACACATCCATGGAGTATGTGAAAAAGCTGCGCAGAGCACGGCGGCTCTAAGCCGGCTGATGGCGAACGTGGGCGGCCCGAAGCCATGCCGCAGAAAGCTTCTGATGACAGCGGTCCAATCGGTGCTCCTGTACGGGGCAGAAATATGGGCTGACGCATTGAAAGTTAAAAAATACCGGATTCAAATGTCTTCGGTACAGCGCAGAGGGGCACTACGCATTGCTTCTGCATACCGTACAGTGTCCGCGGACGCGGTTCTAGTTATTTCTGGCGTCATGCCAATTCAGCTACTTGCTTACGAGCGAAAAGAGATTTACAATCTCAGTGCCGAGATAGGTCGAGCAGCTGCCGCGGCAAGGGCGCGCGAGCAACTGATCCAGCAGTGGCAACAAAACTGGAACGCGAGCACAAAAGGTCGATGGACACACTCCCTGATAGCCGACCTTCAAACATGGCTGAACAGACCACATGGGGAAGTCAATTTCTACCTGACGCAATTCCTCACCGGTCATGGTTACTTCCGAGAATATCTTCATAGAATGGGAAGGGTGGACTCACCGTTCTGTCACTACTGTGGAAACGTCGAAGATAACGTGTACAACACATTCTTCACCTGCGAACACTTCTTGATTTCGCGCAGAATGTTGGAAGAAAGACACGGAGACATTACTCCGGACAACATAGTTGGGATAATGATTTCCAGCGCAGAAAAGTGGGAAGCAGTTGCGAGATACGTGAAATTCGTACTCCGCTGCAAACGAGAGGACGGTTGTCTACTGAGGACACCCGAATGAAACGCCCCTACAAAAGAGCAGCCCCAAGGCTCTAACAGCGCGCTCCTGCATCTGAAGACATGCAGAATTGCGGTGCCAGATGCGGGATTCTTGCGCGGGCGGTGGGAGTTTGGGTTTTAGTGGGTAGCCCTACACGCTTCGGTGGGAGTCCCACACTCGGGGAAGGTAGTATAGAGACTAGCGCCCCCGGCCAGTGCACAAAGCATTTCCCTCTCCTACGAAAAAAAAAAAAAAAAAAAAAAAAAAATACCAGCATAAAATAACAGGTTTGGTAGCTGGCGAGGCCTAGTCTTCAGTCTACTTTTGTGTGCGGCGGGCGGAAAGACCTAGTTTCCGCTCCGCGCTGCGGACAGGCTGTTGATGAAGGTCGGTAAGGCCGGGTTTCCGATCTATGTTCCGGAAGACATTACTTTGTATGTGCGGCAGGCGAAAAGCTCTGGTTTCCACTCCGCGCTATGAACAAGCTGTTGAACATGTTCGGAAAGAACGAGTTTCCGATCCATATTCCCGAAGTCATTACTGTGAATGTGTGGCAGGCGGAAAGCTCTAGTTTCCGCTCCGCACTGTGGACAAGCTGTTCAGCATGGTCGGAAAGAACGAGTTTCCGCTCCATGTCCCCGAAGTCATTATTTTGAGTGTGTGTCAGGCGGAAAGCTCTAGTTACCGCTCCGCGCTGGGGACAAGCTGTTGATCATGGTCGGAAAGGCCGAGTTTCCGATCCATGCTCGTATTGTCTTGCGCGCTCGCGAAAATATACGAATCCGATTACAGTTGTACTAAGCAGTCATAGATATTGTGTAATTGATTCCCGGTTAAAGATATTAATTTATTTAGTTACAAAAAAGAGATTCACGTTTACGTTTGCCTCATAAACTGAACAGAAATACAGTTCACCAGCTGAACGATAAGGTGCAATGTAAGGGTCTACATGTTATTTATTCAAAATCTCAAGTAAGGTTCTCTGAATAGTAAAATGCGAGTCGGAGGTGTCAAAATAGTCGTAATGCTTTTTGAAGTCCTGGCATAGGCAACGAAAAGCATCATGCATTTCAAAATTTGTTCTACAAATAGTTAGCTTAATGGGCTTGTAATGTCTAGAAGGCCTGAAAGAAATACAAAACGTGATCTGGTTCCGTAGAAAGGGACTATTGACCATCGAGTTCAAGATCTTAATCATGAACAAAACAACGAGCATCTCTCTACGACTGTGCAGCGTTGGCAAATTTATGAGCTTCAAGCAGCTTTTGTACGGTGGGAGATTTAATGTCGAATCTCAAGGCAAATTATTTAACGTGAATAATAAGAATTGTTTCTGCACCGACTCGAGTCTATCAGAGAGCGTTTGATATCTAGGGTTCCATACGACGGACCGTTATTCTAAGATCGGCCTGACTAGGGAGGTGAAGAGAGCTTTATTGACATAAGAATCTCTGAATTCTTTAGCCCAACGTTTGATGGAAGCCAAGGCACCAATGAACTTAAATAACTTAACCTCGTCTGCGCACATTAAGCAATTCGAATACTTCAAAATATTTGGAAGATCGTTGATGAATAAAATAAACAGAAGGAGACCAAGGTGGCTACCTTGAGGTACACCTGACGTCACATGAATTACACGAGATGAACATTTTTTAAAGATAACCCTCTGTTTCCTGCCAATGAAATAAGAAGTAAGTCAGCGCAGCAGGATTGGAGGGAAACCAATTTTATCAAGTTTGTATATTAGAGTTGAATGTGATACTTTATCAAAAGCCTTGCTGAAATTAGTGTAAATGATGTCAGTTTGATAATTACTTTTGAAACCATTATTCACATTTGTAGTGAATTCAATAGAGTTTGATAGAGTTGATTTACCTTTACAAAAGCCGTGTTGTGATACATCGATAACGGGTGTTATGGATTAAGACAGTTCTTCCGTAACGATTTCTTCAAATAATTTAGGAATGGCACACAGCTTAGCGATTTCCCTATAATTCGCAATATTCGACCTGCTTCCATTTTTATAAAGCGGCAAGATATACGACTCCTTCCACAAAGAGGGGGAAACTCCTTGCTTCAGAGAAGCATTGAAGATGTTTGTTAATGACTTATATAGATAATCAGCACAACTTACTAAGACACAGGAGGGAATACCATCCGGGCCGCTTAGAAAAGAATTTTTTAAACTATTCAAATGAAGGAGTACATTCTCAGCGGAGATTGAAGGAATACGGATGTGGTCAAACTGTGGGAGTGGAAAAGGATAGCTAGAAGTTTTTTCATTTGGCTCGACAGAATAGTTCGATTCAAAACAATTTGCAAACATATCAGCAATCATATTACATCAATAGAAATAACATCATCTAATTTCAGTGTTTAGGGAAACCCATTTATTTTACGTTTTGAGTTAAAAAAAATTTTAAAATGACTTGGGATTAGAAACGATGTTAATGCGAGCTTTATTAATGTAATTTCTGTAACACTTTCTGTTTAAGGCATTGTATTTATGACGAAGGATGGAGTACGCGGCGTAGTGAGAAGACAGACCTGATTTTTTATAAAGTTTAAATGATTTACTTTTCTGATTTTTTAAATGCTTTAGCTCTGAGTTAAACCACAACGAGTTACGAGGTCCGGTATTTTCTTTAACAAGAGGAATGAGTTTACTGAATATATTATTCAAGATTTTACTAAAGTGTAAGGCACTGTTCTCAACATCCCCATCGTACTCAGGCGATATTATTTCAGATATAGCTATTTTAAGCATGTCGCAGCTAGCGTGTTTGAAAGAATGTATGTTGTAACTATCAATATCTTACAAAGAGAAGTGTAAATTTTTTTTAACTAAAATTAATAAAGTTAGAAGGACGAAATTCGAGGATGTGGTAGCTAACATATTAGTCCTTGACATATATTGTTTTCAAAATTAAATATTGGAAATTTCCAAGGATATTCAAGGATAAAATTTTAAAAGGACATTTTCAATACCTATTCGTCCTGGTGCACCAAAAATTAATTTTTTTTCTATTCTACGGAATATTCCCTTTTAATTGATACCCATATTGTTATTCTACAGAGCACCGAATCTTTTGAATAATTTTTTTATTCAATCATATTCTAGAAATTTCAAAGTCCTTTTAAAAAAATCCTGACGTCAGAGAGAAAAACTAGAAACGCAGTTTTACTATATTTGGCCCCCAGTTTTGTGCATATACTGATTTTTTCGTATGTAAAATTGACTGTCGCACGGTGTTATTTATAAAGAACTGAAATTCTGGCACAGAAATCAAAAGCTCTTTTCTTAAAAATTATCAGGATTAAAAATGCTATTGACAAGCGTTTACAAATTGAAATTTCATATGAAAATTAAAAATTGTTTGTATTAAAAAATTTGTTTCTATCACTTAAATATTACATGTACCGGAATTTGACCCGCGACACACAAAATTATAGCCGACATCTCAACATACCGGGCCACGACAGTTAAAAGATTGCTTGCTTTTAAATTCAAATTTTTCACATGTGACAATGGGTAGGTTCAGAAGGTGCAGCCGTTGAGCGCAACCGTTGCTAAAAAAATCAGTGATCGTTATGGGTCTTCTGAACGGCTTGATGCATTAGCTGTCAAATTCAACTCTCAACAACATGTTGTCTCAAATGACCAGAAAAATATTACGATCATCTAACACGCAACTGTTCAGTTGATCAGAAGTACACAACAACGCGTTCAGAAGGTGCAATGGCAACAGTTACTGAGCTGTTGCGCCTTCTGAACGTGACCAATGAAATCAGTTCCACTCATGTGGAAGTCAATTCCCCTCATGTGGAAATCGTTAGCTTTTCATTTTATAAATATTGACACAGAATACGATGGGAGCTTTTACTTGATTTATCTTGATAAAATTTCTTTCAATTTATCAAGAAACATAGAATTGGGCGAATAAACCCCACAAAAAAACACAAAACTACAAAAACGACGATATGAAATTAAAATTAATTTTCCGTTTTAACCGACTTCCAAAAAAGGAGGAGGTTATCAGTTCGTGGGAATATATATATTTTTTTTATGTATGTTACCGTATAACTTTGGACCACGTCAACCGATTCTTCTTTTTGCAACGGAAAGGTAGTGTCTCAGAGGTGGTCCCACACCAATTTGGTTTAGCTCCGCTCATTGAATCATGAAATATATAGATATATATATATTTTTTTAAGTCGGTTTTTTTTTGCTAAAAGTTACTTGTTAATATAAGTTAATACGGGGGCTAACACACATACCTGTGTGAATGTGCTGACGCCGCACTTCCCCAAACACGCGCATAACCAGTGCGGGTAATTGAACTCGCATGCAAAAATAATCGAACATGCGTTAGCATAATTGAATCTATGGGAAGCGCAGCGTCAGCAGTTAATTCAGCCGGTTAGACAGAAAGTCATAGTATTAAGAAATATGTTGTGTTCATTCCATTTTGGACAGCGGGAGCAGATGGTAAATATTCTTGTACAAAACTAATTATTGACTTTTATTTTAGGAAGGACAACTTTAACTTTTTCGAGCACACGGAAGTGATCTGCTCTAACTCTGCGATCCCCAACTCCAGGGAAGAAAAGCTCCACTCCCTAGAAGGGGTCAAACCAAAGAAGTGAATAAAAACCAAATACTGAACTAAATAATTTAAGGATCGACCATCCAAATAACTTAATTTCCTTGAAGCCGTGATTCACCGTTTATAATAGAAGTTTAATTCTGCGATTCCTTTCGTGACCCTCCAGAGTATAAAAGCTCCTCTTCCCAGAAGAGGTAAATTCGAAGAAACAATAAAAAATGTGAGAACAAAAAAATTAAAGGCTCTAATAGCCGAGTAATAAATTGTCGCTTAGACCTGTGACCCCGAATGAACCTCAGGCTAAAGCTGTAAATTACTACGTCATATCCTGCGTGTCATCAGCTACCGAACCAGGAATAACATGATATTAAGTGGACCTGTGACCCCGAAGACCCTCAGGTACACAAGTAAATAGTATTTATTCAAAGTGAAAATTAAAACAAATTGACACCGTCCACGACTACGCCTTTACTGAATATCCTGGCACGATCACATGGCTGGGCGAGTCCCTGACCCTATACTCCTAGGCAGATGCTCACCTCATCGAAGGCTAATAGGTTAACATATCTTGTTTTCCTGCATTAGCTGCCTGTGGTGTCTCCAGGGTACACATCAGAACACACTGGATACTGCTACCTCGATTTCTCCGGAATTTCCAGCGTACACATAAGAACACACTGGAAATTGCAATAGGTACAAGATTATGTTGGGAAGTAAGTTGGGCCTTAGTAGGTTGCCTTCAATCTGATTATTGACGACTAAAAAGGATGTCACAGCCCTTCCTGACCGAACGTTTTCATTTAAGACTAATGTGCCGTGAAACGCCAACCTGGTACATGTCGCCGTACACATAAGAACACGGTAAAAGTTTCACAAATCTAATCGCGGCTCCTTTCTTATCTTTTTTGCAGGAAACTCTGAAAACGTAAGAAAGGGATCGACCTCCAACTCAAATCGAGACTGATTGTTTTTTTTTTCGAAACAAAAACTAATTGCATAAAAAGCAAATACAAACATAGCACGAGGACGAAGATCCGAGCCAAAAAAATTTATAACCGTGCAAAACAAAAAATAATATTGGTGCTGGCATTACCCGGTGACTTGATCGTATAAAACTTTGCAAAAAAAAAGAAAAACTCAATTTATAAAGAAAACGTGCATAAATATTTGAAACAAGAAATAATGGACGCACTGAAAACAAAAGTAAACGAACTAACTGGGGGAATTAACGCTCTCCTCGAACAGGTTAGAAAACTGGAGGGGCGTCTAACGGGAATTGAAAGAAATGGGTTAGGATTAGAGGCTCGATTACCACGAAAAGAAGCTAGCAGCGCAATCCTAGATCAAAACTTTACCAGGATTGACGGGAGGCTAGGCAGTGTAGAAGGAGCAAATAGTGTGGCTCAACAAGGGAGCTCAGTCGCGAACACCCGAGCGCCAATGTCCGAACAGACCTCAAGGAAATCGGCAGGCTCCCCGACTGTGTCAAAGAGCTGCAAACTTTTGAGGGAAATCCAGCTCAATATATTTCCTGGATACATAATGTCGAAGGCATCCTTTCCGATTACGAAGTGATCAAGGAAAAACCTTTGTATAAGGCTATCCATCAGCACGTTAGGCAAAAAATCCGGGGAGGGGCTGATGCGGCGTTAGTTGCATAAAATGTTTTCGAGATTGACCGGACTGAAATAAAAAAGGTCCTATTACTGCACTACGCAGACAAGAGGGACATACGGACGCTAGAACACCAGTTAAATCAGTTGGTTCAAAGAAATTCCAAACTAGATGAATTTTATGCGACAGTTAACCACCAACTGTCGTTGATCGTCAACAAGATTAAATGTGACGATTATACGCAGGAAACGGTTTCCGTCCTCATAGAAACATACCGCAATAGGGCCCTTGACGTGTTTGTTAGGGGTCTGAATCCAGAATTATCACGCATGCTAATAGTCCAGAAACCAAAAGCACTTCCAGAGGCGTACTCAGCTTGCCTTGACATACAAAACCTGACCTTAAGAAATACAATAGTGCATACGAACACAGTGAATAGGGTTGTTGTTCCTACGAATAACCTGTTGCAAAACCACCAGAGGCCGGCCATACCTCCTCGAGCCCGCACCAGTTATAACTGGACAAACAGAAACGCTGGCCAAGGATACAACAGAGTGCCATACAATAAGTTCCAGTCAAACCAAGAGTCCAACACTTCGTCTCCAGGCAGACTCATGGCTCCGTAACCTGCGGAGAAAATGGAAATCGATGGCAGCATTCAGTCTAAGCAGGTAAACTACATTAATCGACCTGCAAGCAACAACGCGTTTAAAAGAGGACCAGCATCATCAATTGAAAGACTTCCAAAACAACAAAGACTCTACAACATGGAGGCAAGTAGCAGTGAGCCAGGAGAAGAAGAGGCTCAGCACGTAAATTTTATGATGGACGGGCCACCAGCCTATTTCATATAAAGGGCGCTGCTCTATATTCCAGCATACCCTACCTTACTTGCGTCACCAAAGACAATATTACCCTGAAGTTCCTTGTCGACACAGGGGCGAACAAAAATTTTGTGAATCCCAAACTAGCCGCCCTCTCAACTCCGGTTGATCCACCCTTTTCAGTGCAAACTGTTGCAGGGCCTGTTCCAATAAACAAAAAAATTAGTGGACAATTTTTTCACAGTATGGGGAACGAAACTGTACTAACGTTTTATGCCCTACCAGGGCTGACTTCTTTTGATGGTATAATAGGAGACGATACCCTGAAAGAATTGGTGGCTGTGATAGATAGGAAAAATTATACCTTGAAAATAGATCCGGATATTAAAATTCCACTCAAGAACAAAACCGTTGGGGGTATTAATTTTTCTGAGGCATCGATCCCGGAGGCAGCGTTGCCCGCTCTGAAATCTCTACTTAAAAAATACTCGCATCTCTTTGAGCCCAAAAATTATCATTAAAACGTCTGTCAGGGCCGAAAGAAAAACTACCACAGAAGATCCTCTATACGCCAAAAGCTATCCCTACCCGGCGAATATGAGAGAAGAGGTGGACAGACAGATTTCCGAACTACTCCACGAAGGTATTATTCGTCCATCCAAAAGCCCTTACAATTCTCCAATTTGGGTGGTACCTAAAAACCAAAGCCGTCCGGAGAAGAGCAATACAGAATGGAAGTGGACTTTAGACGCCTAAATGCAATCACGATACCCGATACATATCCCATCCCTGACATCAACGCAACATTAGCCAGCCTCGGTCACGCCAAATACTTCACGACCATCGACCTAACGTCCGAGTTCCACCAAATAGCAATGAAAGAGGCTGACATCCCGAAAACAGTATTTTCAACCATGAATGGGAAGTACGAATTTTTAAGACTTCCTTTTGGGCTGAGGAATGCACCGGCCATATTTCAGCGTATGATAGACAACGTCTTGAAGGAACATATTGCGAAAATATGCTACGTCTATATTGACGATATCATAGTGTTTGGTAAAGATTTAGACGAGCATATGAAAAATGTCGATATAGTATTCGAAAGGATGGCAGACGCCAACGTCAGGGTAAACATAGAAAAAACAAAGTTTATGAGAACGGAGGTAGAGTTCCTGGGGTATATAATAACCTCCGACGGTATAAAAGCAGACCCCTCAAAGGTACAGACCATAGAGGCCGAACGCTAAAAGAGTTGAAAAGTTTCCTTGGAATGTCATCGTATTATCGAAAATTCATCCGGGATAACGCCAGAGCAAGCAAGCAAACAATTTAACCAGGGCATAGTCAACGGGTAAGGTAGATGATGATGAAGGTGGAAGTCCGACAAGGGTAAATGCACAATTAAACAGCGCTCCAGCTTCAGAAATTGAAAGCGATCTGGCGACTGTCCATAGCGCGGAGCAAGACGCATCGGACCTCATTCCACACGTCGAATGTCCCCTGAATGTATTTCGTAATCAAATAGTGCTCAGGGAAGGTAATGCTTTGACATGCGTAGAAAACCCACATCCTGGTTTTACTCGACACTACATCACCCTGGATAGCATCAATAAACCGACAGTAATAGAAGTACGAAAGGAGCGACTCAATCCGTCACTCATAAATGGTATTAAAATCCCAGAGAATCGTCTGCAACTCCTACAGGAGGTATATTTAGAACATTTTCTCTTATATAAAATTAGGATAACTTAACGGGTAGTTGAGGACGTGGCCAACGAAGACAGAATTTGCAAAATAGTGGAAGATGAACATAAGAGGGCACACAGAAACCCCAGGGAAAATAAAGAGCGAATCCTGGGAAAGTACTCTTTCCCTAAAATGGCAAGTCGGATAAGGAAATTCGCATCTATCTGCGAAACTTGCCTCACAAATAAGTACGATAGACATCCCGCGGTACCCCCTATGAAGGAAACGCCAATTCCTAAATACCCATGCGAAATATTGCACGTTGACATTTTCGAAATCCAAAAGGAAAAATTTCTATCCTGTGTTGACAAATTTTCGAAGTTTGCAAAACTTTTCCACATAAGGAACCGCTCATCCCTCACTCTTCGTTCAAAATTTGCCAAGCTTATCCACTACTTCACAACCCCTCGGGTCATATTAACAGACAATGAGAGAGGATTTATGAGCCCTCTAGTAAGCAATTATATAAGAGCTTTAGGGATTGAATTGTACAAAACTCCAGTGCAAAGAAGTGAAGTGAATGGGCAGAGCGAAAGATTTCATTCAAATTTGATCGAAATCTACCGATGTCTGCGAAGGGAAATAAGCAATACGAGTCCCAAAGAATTTGCCTACATTGTAGTCGACCGCTATAATACAACGATTCACTCTGTGACCAAAAGGAAGCGTAGTGATGTATTCTTTAATCGAACCGAAAGAATAAACTACCAAGGACCGACAGATTTTAGAAGTAAGGTCCACAGGGAAATTAAAGATCTAATTAGAAAAAATTAAGAATCGCGAAACCTTCGACTAAATAGGAAGAGGAAAGGCATAAAAAAGTTTAAGGTAGGAGACGATATCTATGTAAGGGACAAACAGATTAAGAGTAAACAAAAACCACTCTATAAAAAGGAAAGGGTTCGCAAGGACAACCGAGTAACCCTAGAGACGGACACTGGTAGGAATATTCACAAGGTACATATAAAAACTAGGGCTCAATAATAATAATAAAAAAATAAAATAAAAATTAAAACACGATCAGGTGCACACCGAGCGAAAAGTTAAAAACGCCACAATTAAAATGAAACATATGTAAAAGAGGCATCTACAGCCCACTAAAAATAGCAGAAAATGCTATATAAAAGAGGCATCTGTAGCCCACCAAAAAACATAATAAATGCTAGTTAGGCGTCTACAGCCCACAAACAAAAAAAAAAAACAAGAAATACTACGTGAAAAAGGCTTATATAGCACACTACAAAATAGCAGGGAATGCTAAATAAAAGAGGCATATACTATAGCAAAAAAGGCAACTCTTTTACCGCAAGACTTGATAAGCCCACAGAAATCAAAGCGGACCACAAGTTTTTGTTTTATTTGCAAAAAATTTTGCACACTTTGATTTCAGTTAAAGGTTATTGCAGAACTTTTGGATTCTGTGGTCTTGTCAATACTAAATTCATAATTTTATAATCGCGGGGACGGGAAATAAAGTAATTAAGTGATTAGATAATATAAAAGTATAAAAAATAATGGAAAAAAAATTAAATTTTATAAAAAGAAAAATAGAATACTAATACTTAACGGATAAGCGAAACACTAACAATTAAGTAAAGAATGTTTAAACAAAAGCACTAACAATTAATTAAGTAAAGAATGTTTAAACAAAAGCACTAACAGGTACCGAATAAGAAAAACACATACTCACGGCTATTTAAGAGAAAACACAAAGCACAGTTTTTTTTCTCACTGTCCCCGAAGTAAGGTACAAAAAATGTAAAATTCATAAAACTTGCGGTGTGAATATCTAAAAAGGCCACAATAATTAAAATTTTTTTTCTTTCTCATAAAATTATCGAAAGACAGTTTACTCTTCATATCCGGCGTTTGCGGCCTCAACATATACAGCTACGACTCCCCTCTGGTGACTATTGATCATGGGCATGGCTGGATTTTGAATGGACACTTTAGTCTCGTCCAAACGTCCAAAAACTAAGAGAGACAACACGGTATGAGATCGAAAACGAAGCAGTGAGGACAGTTTTACAATTCCACCTGAACCAGACTGAGCTACGTCTTGAAGAACTTCAGATGACCAAATTGAGAAAGACACGTTCTATTGACTGGATCGGTTCGGCATGGAAATGGATTGCTTCCTCTCCAGATGCTGCGGATTATGACTATATCCTTCGAAGCCTAAACGAGGTGGTGACCAACAACAACCACCAATATCGCGTCAATGACAAGCTCTTTAACGGAACCCGTGGAGCAATTGAGAAAGCAAATCAAATGATGGTTCACATTAATGCAATCAGCAAGAGTGTTAAAGAAGAAAACCTTGAACTTCTGGACGTAAGTAAGGTTCTCATCCTTAAAGAACAAGTATCGGAGGTGGTGCAAGCGTGCCAAATTGCAAAAACGCGAATTGTAAACACGAACCTGCTTGATCGAGAGGAAATCCTTAGACTTATACTCGAAGAGGAGTCCTTACCATACCAAAACTCAATCGAGGCTATAGAACACGGATCGACATCCGTATACTCGAACGGAACACAACACCTGTGTGAATGTGCTGACGCCGCACTTCCCCAAACACGCGCATAACCAGTGCGGGTAATTGAACTCGTATACAAAAATAATCGAACATGCGTTAGCATAATTGAATCTATGGGAAGCGCAGCGTCAGCAGTTAATTCAGCCGGTTAGACACTAAGTCAGAGTATTAAGAAATATGGTGTGTTCATTCCATTTTGGACAGCGGGAACAGATGGTAAATACACTTGTACAAAACTAATTATTGTCTTTTATTTTAGGAAGGACAACTCGGGCCGCCGTGCGGCCCCCAACTTTAACTGACTTATATATTGCACTATCTTCTTTCTGCTGTCATCGCCAATCAATTCAAACAATTATTTGTACCTTATTTTATTTATTCATCTTATATCTTCATTTCAAAAAATAAGAAATATATTGAAGGATTTGACATACATATTTGTACAAAAGCAAACTTTAATTCAGAAACCATAATTATAATTATTTTGAATGGAGTTATGTTCTTTTTAACAGTTAAAGACAATATTCAAGGCTGGTTTTCATTAGGTCAAAATCACTGACATCAAAAACTGCCTTCATCTGACAGCTGTTCATTTGGTGTCAAAGGCGTTTCCATTACATTTTAAAAACTGGCCAACGACGGTTGCCAGACGTACTGATTTTATCAGTACAGTACTCATTTGTACTGATTTTATTCACTTCTTCAAGGCTGACATTGTTTTGTCGAGTGTTGCTAGTTAACTCGAAAATAATTTTCATTTTAATAATAACAAATTTGAATATTCTAATTTCTTTTGCCTATAGCTTACAATTATTTTGTCTCAATTTATTGACATTGGCCGCGTTTATAAGACGTAGCTGTTGCCCAACCGTTGGCTATTTGTCTTAGAAATGCACAGTTGAGTAGTTCCGCTCAGCTCAACAGTTGGCAACTTTCCGCCATTTTTTCCAGCGGAAAATGTTTACGCTACCTGAACTCAACGTGTTGGGCTTAGCCTAAACAGCTGATCGAAAAGACTTACGCCGCTTATATTAAATTTAACGCCGCATCGTTTGGTGGCAGTTGCAACCAAATTTATTATATTTTATATTACTAATGTGATAAAATAACTAGAATATTTTATAATAATACTAAGTTTCTAAATACATGTTTTTAAGATGTTTCCTATATAATTTTACACTGTTTAATTCATTGTACATTGAACGATTTTTTCAAAACGGCGGCAGCTCAGCGTTGAATTATAAGTACTAGATAGAGGAGTTACATACCTATATAAAAAATCGCATCTGAACAATCAGAGGCATGGAAGATATACCTTATATTAGCACCAATCTAAGTGATTATCACTGCTATGTGATCGGTATGTAAACCGGTAACACAATTTATTGGGTTTAGTTTCCTACATAAAGGAGATATCTCGCAAAACCTGGTATCTGAACAATCAGTGCTATAGGAGATAAAGCTTATACAGCATAGATTTTGACGATTTTCTCAGTAGACTTTGTATTATTATTTATAAAATATCTACGAAATTTATCGGTTTTAGCTGTTCAAATAAAGGAGTTTTACAGTAAAATCCCATATCTGAACAATCAGATGTATGGAAGATACAAATATGTTATATATGTTGTAAGTATTCTGTTAATAATGAGTGAAAATGATGCGAAATTTCATGTTCCTAGCAGCATAAATGGAGGATTTATGATAAAAGACCTCATATCTGAACAATCAGTTGTATGGGGGCTACAGGTTATAGTGACCCGATCTTTGTAATTTTTACTGTAAGTCTTCTGTTGATAATGAGTGAAAACAGCGCGAAATTTCATGGTCCTAGCTACATAAATGGAGGAGTTATAACGAAAAATCTCATATCTGAACAATCAGTTGTATGGGAGCTGTAGGTTATAGTTACCCCATCTTTTTAATTTTCACTGTAAGTTTTCTGTTGGTAATTATTGAAAACAGTGCGGAATTTCATGTTCCTAGCTATATAATGGAGGAGTTATAACGAAAAATTGTATATCTGAACAATCAGTTGTATGGGAGCTATAGGTTATAGTGACCCGATCTTTGTAATTTTCATAATGGGTGCAAGTACTGCAAAATTTCATGTTCCTAGCTGCATAAATGGAAAAGTTATAACGAAAAATCTCATATCAACAATCAGTTAGCTATATTTTATAGTGGTCCGATTTATCCGGTTCCGACAAATGATTAATACATTATAAAAATACACCCACCTCCCAAATTTTATCCGGATATCTCGAAAACTGAGAGACTAGATTGCATACAAAGAGACGGACATGGCTAAATCGACTCAGCTCGACGTTCTGGTCATATAAATATACATTTTAATGGGTCTATCTCTTTTTATTTTGGTACTTACAAACATCGGACCAAAGTTATAATACAATTTCATGCTCATGAAAGGTATAACAAGTACTCTGGCGTTTTTAAGTATTATATGCAGGGTTTAAAAATGTTGTAATTTTTTTAATTTAATTTGCTTTTGCTGTGATTTGACTTCGGGATTTATGATAAAGCAAAGCAACAGCGATTCAGAAAAAAAGCAAATGCTTTGGCTGCCATTTTGCTGTGAAATTTCTAAGGCAATCAGACAGTTCAAAAGTAATTTGTGGAAGCACAACGACAGGGAAGCAACACAAAGCAATAGAAATTTGACTATAACTTAGAAGATGTTATATGTATGCAGTGCTACTGGTGACAAGACACGAGCATAAGATAAAGATTGCATACATTACTGACTGTACGGCAACTCGCTAGCGAAAGGTCATGCCACGTGTAGCGCTCGGAAGGTTCCAATGACATCGCCATGTTAAATTCGTTAGGCAAAGGAAGGCAAATGGTATCGCAAATTTTGTGGCTAGTACTCACTTCTGGCGAGTCAGCTAAATCATATACATGTTATGTATGTAACGGGTGATTTTTTTGAGGTTAGGATTTTCATGCATTAGTATTTGACAGATCACGTGGGATTTCAGACATGGTGTCAAAGAGAAAGATGCTCAGTATGCTTTGACATTTCATCATGAATAGACTTACTAACGAGCAACGCTTGCAAATCATTGAATTTTATTACCAAAATCAGTGTTCGGTTCGAAATGTGTTTCGCGCGTCCGATTTATGGTCTACATAATCGACCAAGTGAGCAAACAATTAATGCGATTGTGACCAAGTTTCGCACTCAGTTTACTTTATTGGACATTTATTGGACATTGGACGAATGCGTACAGTGCGTACAGAAGAGAATATTGCGTCTGTTTCTGAGAGTGTTGCTGAAGACCGTGAAATGTCGATTCGTCGCCGTTCGCAGCAATTGGGTTTGCGAAACACATTTCGAACCGAACACTGATTTTGGTAATAAAATTCAATGATTTGCAAGCGTTGCTTGTTAGTAAGTCTATTCATGATGAAATGTCAAAGCATACTGAGCATCTTTCTCTTTGACACCATGTCTGAAATCCCACGTGATCTGTCAAATACTAATGCATGAAAATCCTAACCTCAAAAAAATCACCCGTTACATATGTAGATACACTCCATGCTGCAAAGCTTCATGTGCACATCACAGTCAAGCAGATCACAGCACAGCAAAAGACAATCACAGTAAACCGAAAGCAATACATTTTTTTCAATAAACTGCCGATAAAAAGAATACAATTTTCAAAATCACAGCAAAAGCGAAGCCGTTCGAATGAAAATCAAAAATTTCAAAGCGAAGCAAAAGAAAAAATAAAAACTTTTGCTGCTGTGCTGACAGTTTTTCAAACCCTTATTATATGTTACATTCATAATTTTGCTTTGAATAAAAATGTACTGAAAAGTACTGATTTTTTTAGAATGAAAAAGTCTAACGTACTGATTTCGCGCATAAAAAATCTGGCAACCCTACTGATGTCAAATGCGAAGTTAAATTTTTACAAAACGTATAGAATACCGACCTTTTAGCTACAGACTAACAAAACTGTAACTGGATAGAACTCTTCATGCTGATTTCAACCTTACCAAAATTATTTAACGCAAGTAAAAAATTAAGAAGATATAGGAGGTTAAGTTAAATTTTTCGATATTTTGAAATATCAATATCTTATGAACTACATAACCGATTAAACAACTAATGATGTCAAAATAAAGATGATTGGCTTATCTTTCAGTCGATGTACATAATTTTTATTATTTTTTATATTCTTAAGTCAAATATACTAAAAAACAAAAAAAATGAAATTTTTCATAAAATTACCTTTTTTGAAGAAAATTGCATAATTAATGCTACATAAATTTATATTATTTAGAAAGTACAAGTTATTGTTTTATATAGAAAGGTTTTTTATAAGGCAAAATTTAACAAAAGTAGCGGTAAAAATCGAAATTGTATATACATATTTTTTTAAATGGCATTTACCTACAATTTGGTTTAAAAATGGTTATATGTAGTAAATACTTCGTAAAAAAGGTAATAAAATTATCTTTGAATTGGCATCAATACTTTTTTAATCGGTCAAGTAGTTTCCGAGCTATTAAACATAAAAAGAAATAGGAAACTTGAAGTTTAGCCTGTTATATTTTCTTCATCAGCGTTGAAAGTTCAATCGATCTGCAACATGTTGGCAAATACATTTCGGTTGTCAAATGCTGCCACATCAGCGACGAGTGCCGTTTCCACTTGGCTGTCGTTTTATATGACCGTGCGTGGTGATATATGACAACATACGCAAATGCCACCAGAAGGCGACCCGTTTTCATTATTGTAACAACATTTGACTTCAAATATGACCTAATGAAAACAAGGCGACTTCACAATCGATTTTGTTTAACTTCCAGATCAGCAAAAAATTTAGTAGTCACTTTGAAGTTTTGGTATGCCATAAAATTTAATTATTATCTCCAAGATATACAAAATCGTTATCTTATACCATGTTCGGACCGCGAACGAAAACGTTTTGAAAACGAGTTTTGGGATTGTGGGCTGAAAGCTATTCGAACCGGCAGTTAATGTTTTCGATGACGTCTCTTTCATCCTTTGTTTACAGTTTTGCTACGAAAAACAAAAATCAAAATATTTGTCTATAATTTTATTATCATTAGCAACCTTTTTCTCTTGTTCATATTTTAATTTGGCCAGCCAATTGACAATAAATCCCAACTAGCGTATTAAAGATGATAAAATATGACTTCCAATTCGATAAATAAATGAGTGGAACGTGAGTTTTCAAGTGGTTTTCAGCGAAAACTGGTATTCGTTTGACAGATTTTACATGGACGAAAACACAAGTTTTAGACCGAAAACCAGTTATAGCAACGAAAACACGTTTTTGATGTCGGTCCGAACATGGTATTACACTGCTGGTGAATGTAAAAATCGAATTTTCGGTTTTCGGTTTAAAAAGAAAAAAACGATTAATACCTAAATTAAAAAAAAAAATATTAAGAAAGGTAATTAGCCAAATTTAAAACAACCAGTTTTTAGAAACACCGATCTTTTTTGAAAATCCCTACTGCAGTTAGTGTTAACCAAACAATAAGTAACCAGCCCTAAATGTTATTATCATAGCAATCGATTTTTTTCAATATCAACAACTAAATTTCCAAAATATTAATTTATATTATGTATTGTGTATATGTATTTGCAGAATGAAACTTTGGGCTGGATTTGTTGCGCTCCTTGCATTTGGTTACGCACGTCTACAACAGTTCACAAAATCGCGATAACGGCAGCAACTTTCTTGGTAACTTCTTTGTTGGTAGCGTCCCCGATTTTATTTTTAATAAGTACTGCTCCTTCGCGTCTTCCAAGGGAATGTTTTTCTACTGATGATGAATGTAATCCCACACCGTCTCCAACGCCAGAATGTTCAGAAACTATTTGTAAACTCGTTTCTACAAATATTCAAGCTAAAGTTAATTGGAATTTGGATCCTTGTTCAGATTTTAAAAACTTTTGCTGCTCACACAATCTTCGTAGTGAAAGTACATTAGCATTGCAAAGCATTCAAGGAGCTGTTGATATTCAGATGCAAAGTACGTATACAAAACATTAAGCAATAACGAAATTTGTATATCGTCACCTCAGTGGAAGATCGACCTATCTCGGCAGCCAGTTCGAAAACACCCTATCTCAGATACTTTTTAAGATCACCCTGCTTCAGAATTTTATTGAAGAGCACCCTGTTTCAGAATTTTATTGAAAAACGCCTTATCTCAGAATTAGATAGGGATTTTTTAATCGGCCGCTGATATGGGGCGTTCTTCAACCAAATTATTAGATAAAGCGTTTTTCAATCAAATTCGGAAGTAGGGCGTTCTTGAAAAGTTTTCTGAGATAGGGCGTTTTCGAACTGGCTGCCGAGATAGGTCGACGGATCCAATATAACGTCTGGTCATGAGAAAAATCTTAAGGATTTGTTCCGTTGCAAAACTTTTTAATCATCAGTAAATTTATTAATTATAAATAAATGTGCGAAAACATCAAACAAATTTCAAATAAAGTTAAAGTTAAAGTTGCTAAGTCCACAATTTGTGAAACCTCATGATATAGGAAGCAAGAGAAATTAGGGATTAAGGTACTTGCTTTATTTTTTCTCATTTATATTCAATAGAAGGCAAATTTTCTAAGTCCAGAAGAGGCCCCGAAAATCCGATAAGGCCAAAATAATACGAAATCTTTTAATAAAGATCGAATCCTTTTGGAGTTTTGCTTTGCTTTAAACACGCAAAATGTTGTATTCAAAGTTCCTGTAAAATTTGTAAAAATGGACTTAGCAACTTTTCAGTCAGCGATATGTTAAATGCAAATATAGAAACATATAATCACTTTTATTAAACTTTGTATAACTTACATTATATATATTTTTTTTAATTACGTGAGCAAATTTTTGTTCATAAAAGAACGCAACAGTTTGAATTCATTTAGAACGGGAACATACCTTTTTGTCAAAAGCCTATAAAGCGCTTTCAAATAAAACATTTACCTATTTGAAACTTTGAGGCGCTTAAAGCAAGTGAAGCAAAGCTGCCATTTGGCCAGCCTTCATACGTTTTAGTATATTCCAAATAGCTTCTGACAGTTCTCAAAGCGAGGCAAGCAAAGCAAGCCTGCATTGGGCCAATACCTTAAGAAGGGAGATATAGTATAGTAAAAAAGAAAGAAAGCGACGTATGCACAGCTATACAAACTTGTGGGCAAAATTCCCAACTTGATTGCGGATCGATCTGAACTAACTGTCGCGACGTTTACTTCCTGCCTCCATTAGCGATTGTTCATCTGCTGCGATACATCTCCGACGATGAATCGCTTGTGGAGACCGCTCATAGCAATCGCAGGAGATCGATAGCATGAGATAACGCTTGCGAGCTATCGCAGGCGTTGAACTGTCAAATAATTAGTTTGACAGCTTGCTTTAACTATAAATTTTTATAAAGATTTGTTTTTCAATAAAATATTTGACATTTTTGTGAATACAGTAATTTTCGTCATGTGAAATGTACTCGTAAGCACTTTTTGAAATGCTCAAGTACAAAAATTTCTCTGCGACGAGCATCTCGCTTACGATGAAACTGACAGATCTCCAGAAATCTCTGTACCCTATAGTGTTGGAAAACTATCAATAGTGTATACATTCGATAGTTTGGATAGTGACCCTGCAAGAAGCCTGACCTATGATTATCGGTTAAATTAGTGGGAAATAAAATGTCAGTTTAGCGGTTAGTTTTGTATGTGCTTGGGGAAAAAGTGACCACTTCTACGGGCGTGTAAAAGTGCATCCCTTTCTTGCACACACATGGGCGCATTTGCTTTACAGTATGTTCACTCGTCATCTAGTCGGTCATGTACAAGTGAGTTTAGCGATGAAACTATTGGGAAAATATCATGATAATTAGTGATTTTTCTGACCACTATTCTAACTTCTAAATAATTGATAAATAAGTGAGTAGATGGCAGCGAAATATCCAAAAACACATGAAAACAAATTATAAAATACAACTTGAATGTTTTTTTTTAATTTATTTGTAAAAATATATTGTCGAATATTAAATTAATTTCGCGAGCTTTTTCAGAGCAGCTGAGCTCAGACAATTCTTATAATTTTTCATAGGAGTCTGAATTTCCGCAGCGCCGTGTGGTCCTTCCGCTCCCATTCCTAGGTTCTGCTGGAGTCCCAGCACTGAGTCACTGCCTCCACAGTCGGCCTTAGCGAATTCCGCAAGTTTTTTGGTATGTCCCCACACTGGCCTCAAATTCTTTTCTCTCCATCCACATAAAGTTAGAAAACATTTTTTGTTAATTTTTTTATATATGCAAATTAAATACACTGAGTTTTATTAATTCTTTCTTTTGAATTTGCCGAATTTTTTTATATTTTGCACCACAGCTAACAATGAATAAAAGTTTCTTTGATGCACATATTTATGTATGTATGTGAATGTACTATCGATAGTTTATTTTCGATATAGTCAGGCATTTTTTGCAGGGGATAGTGCAAAATATTCCATACTATCTATACTATCGAAATCTTTCTTATATAAGTATGTTTAGATATAACACTGATTCCCGTTTTCACCAATCAATTTTAAAAATTAGTAACATTAAAATTAAAAAAAGTGTAATTTTAAATTATAACGGCTTAATAAATTTAAAATTGATTGGCGAAACTGGGTATAATATTTTGTAAATAGGCAAATTATAACAGATCCCATCTGTAAATTTGTTTGTTTCTTCTTTTACTAAATATATCATATAACACCAGCCAGAAAGAGATCTTGTTCTTAAATAACCCATTTCGTAACTAGAATAACCTTAAATATTATTTGTATAAACAAAAAGTTGACAATATGAAGGGTCTCGTGTTTACAAACAAAAGAGTTGGCAACGTATATGTATCCTTAATAGTCCATATATACCATGGCGCAATAAACAGGTGAAGTAATAAGGCAGCATTCTCTGTTCATTTTCTGACATTCGGCTGCCTCCTATTTCAAAATGTTGCCTTTATTCGTTGAACGTTTTATATGTTGCGTCTTTGGAAGTATTAACATATATTTCTGGGGCAATTTAGCCATTTATTATTTGCTTGCAACATTGTTTTTTCCAAAATTTTTAGTTTGAATTTTTGTGGAAAATTAGTTTTTTTTTAACTTTCTGTTTGAATTTTTGTGGAAAAATACTATATAATTTGTAGCAAAACGTGGACTTACGAAGGCGTCCGTTTATTCCAATCACCAGCGGAGCAGGTTAGGCTGAATAACTTGGATATTTCAAATATTTAATGGCAAAGTAATTTCTGGCACCACCAAGTTCTCCGAAAAATTATTATCCCACATCCATGAAATAGACCTTCCAATAAATGTGAAAAAGCTATTTTTTTAGTGCAGGATGCATTTCCGTATAAATTATTTAAAGAAGCGCTTGAAAGGCAAAAGCTATAATCGATTAAGCTTTAGAAACCTCCCATATATACCAATTTAAATTTATTTATTTAAGCCTTATAACCATTAGAATGACGTGGTGTGATTTGCATTCACGTTGCTGATTTCATATATCTAATTTCATCTCTTCATAAAATTATCAAGATTTGTCTATACATCCGTCGGTGAGTCCTTGGAAGTATTCTTTGTGAAAAATTTTTATACCCGAGCGCACTTGTGCACAAGGGTATATTAATTTTGTTCACATAACGGTTGTTTGTAAAAGCCAAAACGAATCGAGATAGATATAGACAAATGTATACATAAACAAGTAAGAAAGTCTAAGTTCGGGCGGAGCCGAACATTAAATACCCGGCGCAAGTATTAAATATATGTTTCTTCACCTTTCCGAAACCTACCGCTAGATGGTAAGCCGGGGCGTATCAATTTTGAGTAAATTGGCGTCCTTCAATTTCGAAATATTGAAGTTTCAAGCATTTCTGAAATTTACCGTTATATGAAAAGCGGCCGTAATTTTAGTCCGACTTCAATAATTTTCAACGCTTTGCTTTCATGTGGCAAGCACAATAACCACACCGAGTTTGGTACAAATTGGTAGAACGGTTACCGATATACATATATGTGATCATAAGTGGGCGGTGCCCCGCCCATTTTCCAAAATTGTACCATAAAAGTATTTCTTGGTAAAGAATTTTTGCAAGCATCAATTTTGAATAAATTAGCTTCAATATTTACTGATTTATCGAAGATTTTGTATTTCTCTAAATTACCGTTATATGGGATGTGGGCGTGGTTATTGTCCGAATTAAAAGATTTTCGGCCATTTGGTATGGTGTACCAAGGCCAACAACTGTGCCAAGTTTGGAAGAAATTGGTTATACACATGTAACCATAAGTGGGCGTGGCTACGCCCATTTTCCAAAAATTTATAATATTCTTATTTTTCGTCTAAAAATTGCTGTAAATATCAATTTTAAGTGAATAATCTTCAGTAGTTACTAAAATATCGCAGTTTTCATATTTCCGAAAATTGCCGTTATATGGGATGTGGGGGTGGTTATTGTCCGATTTTAAACATTTTCGGCCATTTGGTATGCTGTGCGAAGGCCAACAACTGTGCCAAGTTTGGAAGGAATTGGTGTAGCGGTTCCTAAGATATACACATGTAACCATAAGTGGGCGTGGCTACGCCCATTTTCCAAAAATGTATAATATTCTTATTTTATTAATTTTGTTCACATAACGGTTGGTTGTAACAGCCAAAACGAATCGAGATAGATATAGACAAATGTATACATAAATGATCAGGATGAAAAAAGAAATCGATTAAGCCATGTCTGTCTGTCCGTTGTCTGTCCGTCCGTGTACACGATAACTCGAGCAAAAATTTAGATATCTCAACGACATTTGATATGTAGGTTTCCCTTAATCCAAGGTAGGTTGGTATTGAAAATGGGCGAAATCGGACTGTAACCACGCCCACTTCCCATATAACGGTAATTTCCAGAAATACGAAAACTGCGATATTTTAGTAACTACTGAAGATAATTCACTCAAAATTGATATTTACAATAATTTTTAGAGGAAAAATAAGAATATTATACATTTTTGAAAAATGGGCGTAGCCACGCCCACTTATGGTTACATGTGTATATCTTAGGAACCGCT
>NW_023458555.1:114495694-114503672 GCF_013731165.1 Rhagoletis pomonella
TTGAAAAATTGTCCTGCATTTTCAAAATATATTTATGGTCACCGTACATATAACGGTAATTTAGAGAAATACAAAATCTTCGATAAATCAGTAAATATTAAAGCTAATTTATTCAAAATTTATGCTTGCAACAATTCTTAACCAAGAAATACGTTTATGATAAAATTTTGGAAAATGGGCGTGGCACCGCCCACTTATGATCATACATATGTATCTCGGTAACCGTTATACCAATTTGTACCAAACTCGGTATGGTTATTGTGTTTGCCAAATAAAAGCAAAACGTTGAAAATTATTGAAATCGGACTAAAATTGAGGCCACTTTTCATATAACGGTAAATTTCAGAACTGCTTGAAACTTCAAAATTTCGAAATTTAAGGACTCTAATTTACTCAAAATTGATACGCCCCGGGTTACCATGTTATAGACACTTCTCAATCTGGGTGGTCTTCAATATCTACATTCTTCATTGCTTCTCTTTGTGTGAACTATTCCGTGGATTTAGTACATCACATTACTCTTATAGCGTCAAACCCTTGTTTTAAGTTTCTAATTATTATTTATTACATTGGCTGCAAATCCTTAAAGATCTTTGTTTTTGTTAGTGTTTGTTCTTCAAAACTAAATACAAGCGTAATCCACAAAATTGTTTAGCTTCTACATATCTTATTTTTAATATTTTTATAGAGCTTTGTACCACGATTGTTTATTAGGGAACATTGAAAAAACAACAACGTCTAAGCGGTAGAAGTTATAGCAGCTATTTCGGAGATCACCACATCTCCTCATCAGACTTCTTTTTCCTAGACTTCAGCAGGTATCGAATCAGCGTAATCGATGTTCAAAGTCAGAAGCGTTAACAACTGAGCTGTTATTCAACCAACTACTATCAAGTGCAGCAGATTTGCCGCTATTTAAACTCGACAGTGTGGTTGTTGTTGTCAATTCTATACATCCATTTGCTTATTTGCTTTATTGTATAGTTTCAGGCAGGCTCTTCCCAAACTATGTATTTGTCAATGTTTATTAGGAAAAATTGAAAAAGCAACAAAGTCTAGGCGGTAGAAGTTATAGCAGCTATTTCGGAGATCACCACATCTCCTCATCAGACTTCTTTGATAGATTATAGATTTGTATTGGTTTGGTTGTGCTCTTATTACTTCACCTCGTATTATCATGATAAAAACACATGATTCAATAACACAAGGTTATGTAATTTGTGACAGCTAAAATTTTACACTCCTTTATATAGATTTGTATTTTGGAAGTAGGAGAAAGGGGAAGAATGTGATCGCCTTTTGCGCAAACGGTAGTAGAAAGGTACTAAGAAAGTGCGCAAAGTATACAATTAGATTTAATGTGTATTATTAATTATATGTGAATTTGCAATATATTTGGTGTTTTAATGGAAATACTAATCAATACGTAAAAATATAGATTTCTAATTTAAGTTATTCGTCATTTCCTGGAACAAATCTAGAATACTGACCGTTCAGCTATACAAAAACAAAAAATGCAGATCTAAAGAACTTTTTACGCTCATTTCAACCATGTAAAAATTATTTAGCGCAAGTAAAATATAAAGCCTTTTAGAAGGTTACAATTAAATTCTTTGATTTTTTTTATATATTAATATCTTATGAACCACATAACCGAATAAAAAACTAATAACGTCACCATAAAGAAAATCGATTTATCTTTCAGCTGATATACATAATTGAAATTGTTTTTTATATATTTAAACCAAAAACCACTAAAAAACGAACGTATGTTGTTTTTTCATGAAATAACCTTTTTTGAAAAAAACTGCAGGTTTAATGGTAAATAAATTTATATTATTTGGAAAGTGCAAGCTATTATCTTTAACTTGACATACATATTTTATCATGATCTACATTGGGTTTTAAGAATTAAGTCATAATAAAAAATATAAGTAAACCAAGCAAATAAACCTCTTATATCTTCTTTGTTTATTACCTGCGCCAAATAAATTTGGTATCGTTGAAATCAGCGTAAAAAGTCTATCAGTCGGCACTTTTGGTTATTTTATAGCTAAACAGTCGCTATTCTAGACTTGTTCCAGAAATTTACGCAAGCGAAGGTGATGCCAACGAATATTTAGTATGAAGAATTTTTGGTTTTACTACTAATACTAAACTGTACTATACTAAAACTGTAGAGTGAGCAACATTCTGCACAAGTAAAGGAGCCGATTTTATGTGTGGGAGCGAGAAGAATGTTTTATTACAAAACCTTTCTATTATTGAATCATGATAAAAACATAACAAGGTAAAACGATGTTTCCACGACAAGTGATTCGCTCTCCCATTCGTAATTCGTTCTCTCATTCGTGATTGGCGCCCTAATTACGAACCGAATCACGTAATTCGCAATACAACATTTTGAGAGCGAACCACTTCATTCGTAGGTGATTCAGATCCAATCACCATGCGAATCAAGAACAAATCGTTGTCTGCTCTAATTTTTATCGATAACGGCTGTCAAAACACATAGACCACACACATCCCCACCAGCACAAACATTGAAAAAATAGCTAGATTCGTTAAAACTATTGATTTAGCTAATTAACCACTACAAATTTTTTCTCCATCGTTGAAATGCACAATAAACAACAAATTAAACAATAAACAAAAGCAAAGAACAAGAAGCAGAGTTACAAAGTGAATCAAGAACGTGTCGTGTAAACAGATTGATTCGCCGTTCGTAATTGAGAGAGCGAACCACGTCATTCGGTGGTCGTGGAAACGCCGTTTTAAACCATTGAGGGGCAGTCTGACGTTTGATAGTATTATAATTTACAAATTCAAAACACAAACTCACACACACATTCCCATTTTCAATCACAAACAACAAAAATTGTGAACAATTTAATTTTTTTTTTAATTTTATATCATTTTAAAATGCTTGCAAAAGTCAGAAAAAAATCATGGAAAAGAATTGAGAGAATGAATTTACCTTGTAATGTTTTTATCATGGGTATTATCCCACCATGGTCCAATACTAACAATAGAAGTGTTTTCTCGGGAAATAATCGGGATCCGAAAATGAAATTTGCCCGCAAATGCAGCAACAACGATATAATCCTGATAGAGATCTGGTTCAATTTACGATCCGCACTGGTTGTTTTGTTTCACCGATAATTTGCAGCACGGTGATTTTTATACCCGAGCGCACTTGTGCACAAGGGTATATTAATTTTGTTCACATAACGGTTGTTTGTAACAGCCAAACAGTGTTGCCGCGCATAATTTTTAGTGGTAGCCAAATTCCGTTAAAAAAAAGGGCTAAAAAAGAGCTAAAAAAATCGTTGTGGCTAAAAATGGTAGCTAAAATTTTTTACTTACATATACATATATAAGTATATACGTAAACATTTTCCATAAGTAATGGTATATAAAAACAATGAACTCTGGAAAAAAGCTAACATTTTATCCAACCAAAAACCTTTTTGTATAAAAGGGGAAATATACGACACCAGCTTGGTGGTTCCATCAAGTGATTGTACCATCAGGCTCGAAGCAAATAACTTACCAGCATGCTGGTACAATATTTATTTCTTTAAAAATGAGGTTGAGGAAAGATCGAAATGATTAGAGTCGGAATTTCATAATTTTTCTAGCATTTTGTTAAGCATTGCTTTTTTTTGTAATTCACAACTGCAATATCGTGAACGTAATCTTCCACAAACACGGCTTTGACTCATATAGGGCAAGAAATTTCCGCCAAAATACTTTTCACTTAGAAAATTGAGCTAATTTCACCACTCACGACACCAGTATGCTGGTACAATCACACCATAAGAACATACACGGTCAAACGACTTGATGGGTCGTTTAACAAATTTGGCATATTAAGGGCCGTAAACTTATCTATTTTAAACTATAGTTAAATCGTTAACAGATAAGTTAACAGCCCCACACTTTTACAGTATGAATGGATGAAAGCGTAAGGAGCATACGATACATATATGTATATATATCAGTCTTTCTTAGTTTAAAAATTCATCTCTTACATGACTGCAAAAAAAAAACAAATTAAGCATATACAACGTTTTCATGCCAAGTATGAATAAATTCTAAAAACGGCTAAAAAAAGGGCTAGGGGCAATTTTAAATTTATGTGGCCAAAAAAGTATGTGGTAGCTAAATTTAGCCACCAAAGGGCTAAAACGGCAACACTGCTTACAACAAAACAAAGTAAATCAAAGTTTGGAACCCATTAAAGACTCGTAGGCTTGGAATGTAGTCTACTACACTGCACATTCTTAGTTTAGGTTGTGGTATTTCAAGGTTGCCTGTGTGTTAATTTTTTCTTTGTGTACCTAAAACATGTAAGGATGCATTGTACGCTGCGCTATTTCGACTACATACAAAGTATGTGTTAAAAAGAATCACGAATAACAAATCATAGCTTAAGTAGTGTTTGCATTGTTCAACTTTGCGTTCAACTCTACGCAGGGTTGCACGAAAAAAAGTTGAATAGCTAAATGTTGGCTGGCGACCAACTTTGTTGAAAGCGATTAGTTGAAAGGCCGTTCAACCAAAAGTTGATTGGAAAGAAGAAAAAAAAACTATGCAAACGCCTTTTTATGGCGAATATTTTGATATTTTTAGCCATTAAACTTTTTTTCCGTGCAACCCTGCGTTGAGTTCAATGCAAATGTTGAACGCAAACTTGAGCAATGCAAACACTGCTTTACACACGCACACACACACATGTATTTTTTTGTGTAGGTACATAGGCAATCTTGATATAACATAACAAATGTATATATGCATCTGTATACATATTTTCTGGCCTGTTAACGAAGTGGTTAGTATTTATAGTTTTGTGTTTATAAGGAGTATTTTAGTTTGGGGAAAAACGTCTATTATACATGTATGTTGTATGTATGCACAACAGGCAAATTTTAAACGTATATTTAAAATTTGGCAAAAAATGCATATTACTATCTGTTATTTCTGGTTTTTTGTATTGTTTCGTTGTTTTTCAGTTAATGCGATGATACAAAATGCCCACATATTGAGATTTCACAACTTGAATGTAGGTTTGACGTTGAATATGAATGGCAGTCTGACCAAAACATCGGTCAGTCAAAACTGGTGAAACTTTCTACACTTTTAACTTGTGCTTGGAAACTACAAAGCAAAAAATTTTCATGGAAAAATTAGCCGAAAAAACAACAAAAAAACAAGTAAGAGCAGCGCTGTCTTCGGCTATGCCGAAGGCTTCATACCTTTCATGAACATCTGCAAATTTTACTTTGACAGATTACTACTTTTGAATACATCTGCATACATCGATAGAGGAGTTACATACTTATATAAAAAATCGCATCTAAACAATCAGAGGTATGGAAGATATACTTTATATAGCACCAATCTAAGTGATTTTCACCGCTATGTGATCGGTATGTAAACCGGTAACACAATTTATTGGGTTTAGTTTCGTACATAAAGGAGATATATGGCAAAAACTGGTATCTTAACAATCAGTGCTATAGGAGATAAAGCTTATACAGCATAGATTTTGACGATTTTCTCAGTAGACTTTGTATTATTATTTATAAAATATCTTACGAAATTTATCGGTTTTAGCTGTTCAAATAAAGGAGTTTTACAGTAAAATCCCATATCTGAACAATCAGATGTATGGAAGATATATGTTGTAGTCATCCGATCCTTGTTATTTTCACTGTAAGTATTCTGTTAATAATGAGTGAAAATGGTGCGAAATTTCATGTTCCTAGCAGCATAAATGGAGGAGTTATGATAAAAGACCTCATATCTGAATAATCAGTTGTATGGGGGCTGCAGGTTATAGTGACCCGATCTTTCTTATTTTCGCTGTAAGTCTTCTGTTGATAATGAGTGAAAACAGCGCGAAATTTCATGGTCCTAGCTACATAAATGGAGGAATTATAACGAAAAATCTCATATCTGAACAATCAGTTGTATGGGAGCTATAGGTTGTAGTTACCCGATCTTTATAATTTTCACTGTAAGTTTTCTGTTGATAATTATTGAAAACAGTGCGGAATTTCATGTTCCTAGCTATATAAATGGAGGAGTTATAACGCAAAATTTTATATCTGAACAATCAGTTGTATGGGAGCTATAGGTTATAGTGACCCGATCTTTGTAATTTTCACTGTAAGTATTCTGTTGATAATGGGTGCCAGAATTGCAAAATTTCATGTTCGTAGCTGCATAAATGGAGAAGTTATAATGAAAAATCTCATATCTGAACAATCAGTTGTATGGGAGCTATATGTTATAGTGGTCCGATTCTTCCGGTTCCGACAAATGATTAATACATTATAAAAATACACCCACCTACCAAATTTGATCCGGATATCTCGAAAACTGAGAGACTAGATTGCATACAAACAGACAGACAGACGGACAGACGGACATGGCTAAATCAACTCAGCTCGACGTTCTGATCATATAAGTATACATTTTCATGGGTCTATCTCTTTTTGTTCTGGTACTTACAAACATCGGACCAAAGTTATAATACCATTTCATGCTCATGAAAGGTATAATAAAACATTGCACATTTACCTAAAAGAGACTAAGCCATATTAAATTACATTCAAGAATTTTTGTACAAGTGTAACATAGGGAGAGGTACAAACATATGTATGTATGTATGTTTAAAATTAATTAATTAATTAATTTGCTTACTCGTGTTTTTTTCTCCGTGCATAGAAGCTTGTTTATCATAGATCCATTTCTAATATAATGAACAGTTAGCGCCAAATATGTTTTCCTCAAATAGTTAACTGTCCAAAGATCCGTTGTCAGACCATATCCATAACGTTTGGCAAGTTCTAGATCGATCTTAGCTTTATGAAAATACGTCTGGTACACATTGTCAATATTCCTTGCAATCGTAGTCGGATGCGGTAGCGCGCTCTGCATGTTTACATTTGTCCATATGTTGCACCAATGCCAATAAAATACTCGACAAGTTTTTGAAGGCCAAAGTCATCTACTATTTGGTACGGTCTGCAGTTCTTAATAACCCATTCCGTTACAATCTCTAACAGTTCTTTTTTATGATCTGCACTGTAGATTTTTTGGTGTGTTTAAATACATTGAAGCAGCTTTTACACTCCACAATATTTGGAATTTTCTCATTTGAGTCATTTATAATAAATCCAAATACTTCCCAAACTTTACTTTTTGCAATAACTTTTGAAATTTGGAATTCGCCACTAATAATTTTTTTTCGTATAGTAGCATTGCTAAAGTTGCTATTTATGACAACTTATTCGCCGGTTAATGACTGTAAATAGTTTTACACCAAATTAGAAGCCAGAAATAATACATTAACGGTACATAGATTTAAAAAGCTGCTTAAATACAAAAATTGCTTAAAATGTCACTTTACACAACTGTTTAAACCTTTGTTATTTTCTATAAATAAGACCGTAAACATTTCCTTACATCGTCAATTTCCATTTTATAACTTTGTTCTTTCAATTTCGGTGACCAGAGCAGCAAACGATATCAACTACTACGGTAACAACTAGAAATGAAATTTAAAACGCAAGTACTTACAGGTATACACAGAGTAGATTTTCTACTCCCTTTTGGCAGCAGCAAACATCTCTCGTACGCGATGTGGGAAAGTAGAGTACCTACTTTGGTGGAGTAATAGCAAGTACGTCAAGTATTTACTCTCTCTTTAGATCAAAACAACATAGAAACATATAATGAAAGTTAACGGCCCTAATAAAGGAAAAAGTTGGTAAAATTTTGAATGTATTGTACAAAATTATTATTATTTTTTTTATAATTTAACTGTGGATTTCTGAGCAAAAAATATAACTTGCTGCGAGCACTCTGAATATTAAAAGAAAATTTCGTTGATTTCAAGTAGAAATAAAATAAAAATATTTTAATTACGTACGCAAATGAAAAGAAAAATACGACTTTACGAAAATTC
>NW_023458555.1:114503772-114510518 GCF_013731165.1 Rhagoletis pomonella
TGTGTGTCGATCCTATTCTCGCGGTTCTTTTCCAAGATTTGGCGTATTGTGAATACCTGATCTATGGATGATTTTCTAGGCCTAAAGCTTCAGGCTTCAGTCTTTCTCACAATACACTCGATAAGACCTTATAACCTATGCTTAGAAGGCTGATTCCCCGGTAGTTGGCCCATATGGCAGGGTCGCCTTTCTTGTGGATTGGGCAGGGCATACTTAAATTCCAGTCGTCGGGCATGCGTTTATCTGACCATATTCTGCATACGAGCTGATGCATGCACCTCATGAGCTCTTCGCCGCCGTACTTGAATAGCTCGGATGGCAGGCCGTCAGATCCAGCAGCTTTGTTGTTTTTCAGCCGCGTAATCGCTATTCGTACCTCGTCATAGTCAGGCGGTGGGACAGCTACTCCATCATAATCAACTGGGGACTCGGGTTCGTCTTGTTCACTACTTTCAGCGCTGCAGCCATTCAGTAGGTTGTAAAAGTGTTCCCTCCACAATTTAAGTATATTAAGAAAGTTTACAGTAATAATATATTGGCGCTTACACATATGTTAGTGTTTGGCCGAGTTTCTCCTCCGATTTGTGGCATGCGCCTTGATGTTGTCACACAAAGAGGAGGGACCTACAGTTTTACGCCGACTGCGAACGGCGATTGTATCTTTTGAGAAACTGTTTTTCATGCCAGAAATACATTCGGAGATTTGCCATTTTTAAGATAAATGAATATTGCAGTATGGCTATTAAGGTTTAGAATAGGTTTAGAAAATTTTACTGCCGAAAATAATTTTGAGGAGCGTTGTCACCTGTTTGAAAAGTTTTATTGAAATAAATTGAAAAAATAAATGAATTCTTTATTTTTACTTATAATCATATTATAACAGATGATGTCTGTACATTATAAAAAAATTATTATGGGGTTCTTTATTCGAACTACAGAAGCCAAATCAATAATTTTTAGAATTTTTTTCTGTCTGTATTTCTGTATATTTGTACGCACATCACTCGAAAACTAAAGCATGTAATTGAATTCAGTTTTCACCGATGTATAGCTAGCTGTGCTAACTTACAATATAGAAGAAAAAAATGAGAGAGTTGCCATTTGTTTGAAAATTTCAATTTAAGTAAATTGATACGATAAAGTGAATATTACAATATGGCTGTCAAAAGAAAGAGGTGTGCAGGGGTTTACAGCTGAAAATATTTTTGTGGAAGGTTGCAACCTGTTTGAAAACTTTTATTAATCTAAATTGATAACATAAATTAAATAATGCAATATGGGCATCAAACCAAATATTTTTAGGGGATTCGGCACCTGTTTGAAAAATTGTATTCATTTAAATTGGTAAAATAAATGAAATATTACAATACAGATATTAAACTAAAGAGGTATGTATGTTTGCACGCGCATCACTCGAAAACGAATGCAGGCAATCGAATGCGGTTTTCACCAGTGTATTTCTAGAGGTATACCTTAAAATATAGAAAGAAAACAATTTGAGAGTTGCCACCTGTTTGAAGATTGCTTTTTAAGCAAATCGCTAAAATGATGAAAATAATGCAGTTTGAGCGTCAAAAAAGAGGTTTAAGAAGGCTCGCAGGTGGAAATATTTTTTTGGAAGGTTGCCACCTGTTTGAAATATTAATTTTATTTAATTGACGAGAAAAATTTAATATTGCAATATCGATATCAAGTTGAAGAGGCTTAGGAATAGTTACTGTAGAAAATACTTTTGAGGAGGGTTGCCACCTGTTTGAAAACCGCTGTTTAAGTAAATTGATAAGATAAAAAAATAATGCAGTATGGGGGCCCCATCTGTGTAGCACCCCATCCAAGCATTTACGCAAAATAAATGTATGCAATCGATTGGTCAGAATTGGTCACTTATTTTCATCGTTTGGTCATTAGCCGTTTTTTTGATTGAATTTTCAAAATAGGAGTTGAAAATTGTATGTGCTAGCCCCCCATCCAAGCATTTACGAGAAAAAAATATATATAATCGATTGGTCGGCGTTTGGTCAGGATTGGTCACTTATTTTCATCGTTTGGTCATTAGCGGTTCTTTTTTAACCTGAATTTTCAAAATAGTGGTTGAAAATTGTATGACAGCACCACATCCAAGCATTTACGAGAAAAAGTATAAGCAAAGTATAAAATCGATAAATAATCGACAACAAAATTGATTTTTATCAATTGGATTGCTTGTATGGGGTGCTACCCAGATGGAGCCCAGTATGGGCGTCAAAAGAAAGAGGTTTAAGAAAACTTACAGACCAAAATATTTTTGTTGAAGGTTGTGTGTCTGCCTGCATCATTCGAAAACTAATATATGAAATCGAGTTCGGTTTCCACAGGTGTATTGGTAGAGGTCTAACTTAAAATATAGAAGAAACAACGGGGAGAGTTGCCACCTGTTTGAAAATTGCAGTTTAAGTAAATTGATACGATAAAGTAAATATGGCAATATGGCTGTCACTCGAAAACGAATGCAGGGAATTGAATGCGGTTTTCATCGATGTATTTCCGGAGGTCTACCTTAAAATGTAAAATAAAAGTTGAGAGTTGCCACCTGTTTGAAAATTGCTGTGTAAGTAATTGCTAAAAGATAGTAAATGGTGCAATATGGGCGTCAGAAGAAAGAGGTTAAAGAAGGCTTACATCTGAAGATACTTTTGTGGAAGGTTGCCAACTGTTTGAATATTTTAATTTAATTTAATTGATTGTTGAAATTAGTAAATTTTTCTGTTCTTTATTTAATTTGATTTTAGTTGAAGTTAATTTTGTAATTATCCTGGATTATTTATACACTGAAAAGACTTCGCGTTTTACTGTATTTAACAAGTTAATAAATAAATGAAATAAAAATATAAGTCAAATGTTGTATTATGGGTATAAAACTAAAAGGGTTAGGAAGTTTTACTGTCGAATCTACTTTTAAGATTGTTGCCACCTTGTTTTAAGTTTGAAAAATTGTATTCATTTAAATTGATAAAATCAATTTAATATTACAATACAGGTATTAAACTAACGAGGCTTAAGACTGGTTTTCACTACGTTATATTTTGACGCCAAAATTTGGCGACATATTTTGACACAACTTTATTTCCTTTATCCAGACCTTTACCGATGATATTATGTTCCAAAAACTGGCATACAGCCGATTTCTCAGCGCATGTACACGACTAAAGCCCTATCCTGATCCAAATCAATCGATAAACAGTTTTCTGATGCCATTTGACAATGTGTTTTCACTTATTTGACGACAAATGCCACTGAAATAGTGAAAACCAAGCCTTTAAAAAGTTTACTTTCGAAAAAAAATTTTGAAGCTGGTTGCCACCTACATATATATGTATTTGAAAAATTTAATTCACCAAACTTGATAAGAAAAGGTAAATATTGAATTAGTATACATTTGAATAAAGTGCCCGATATGTAGACTCGAGGTATAAGACACCTTTTTTCTAAATACCTTCGAAAACATATTACCTAACACCCACACTCATAAAAAAATTTTCATAAATCGAACTTTTGTTTGAAAATCTCCATTCATAAATCTCTTTAATTCTATTTTATTTTGTTATGAATGACGCCATACTTTTTAAGCCGCAGTGAAGCACGGCGGGTATTTGCTAGTATATAATATATGTATAATATACATTGTATATAGTAGGTAGTAAAAATGCATGTTAGTTGAAAAAAATTGTAAAATTGGTAAAAACTGCATGTTATTAATAGTTTTGATAAATTAAAGTAAGTTTGAAAATTGTTTATATTGTATTAAGTTATATGAAAATTCTTGTTCGAAGATAAATACATACAGTGAAACCCGCTTAAATACACCCCGCTTGAGTAACCAACATTTTTGGGCACCGTGAATATTTTAATGTAATCTGAAGAAAATATATCTCTTAAGTACATTCCCGCTTATTTACCCAACCCGCCTAAGTACCTTAATCTTTCATACCCTATTTATAATTTTACTTATAATTTTCCACTTTTAGGTGCTCCCGCAACACGTTCGACAAAGAAACTCTAAAAAATCAATGGTAATATTTAGGCACTTGAAACTTGAAAAATTGAATGGGCTATAAACACTTCTGAGAAAAAAATTTGATACTTTGATGAAAATTTAATGAATTATTTCTTAAGTGTTCTAAAAAATGTTAAGCTTAGGTTTATATGGTATTTGTTAGGGAATGAACTGTGTTTTAAATAAAAAATATTATAAATTAATAAATAAGCATAAGTAGCAAACAACATCATTTTGAATTTGGTCCGAAATGATAGACATGTCCAACACTGTATGTATGTATAAATATGTATAATCAATGTCTTTAAAGAACTAAAATCTCGTAAAATTACATAACATTGCTTTATCGCTTTTTTTATAAAGCTTTTGTTTATGTATTTATGGGTTTGAATAACGCTACGATCTTGGTTTTAAACTGCGTACACTTCATTAAATGTTCATGTTTTATTCAATATCGCCTACATCAATAATTATGTTCGCTTAAGTACCCGCATCGAGGTACTTAAGCGCGTTCTTTTCAGTGCCCAACCCGTCTAAGTACCTCAAAAAGCCGACATTTTTCGTGAGGTACTTAAGCGGGGTTTACTGTACATACAAATGTATGTGCAAGTGTATGCTCTCGCTGCAAACCTTAGATACCTACATATGCATGCTAATAAATATGTAAAAGTTATGTACACATGCAATCGGCAAACTCGTTGGTGATTTGCTGTCTGCATTTCAAAGGAGCTTTTGGCCGTAAAATCTACTTTCCTTTTTTACCGATTCTTAGGGTAGCTCCTGTGCTATTTATTATACAACAAACCGCAGTTTTCTAGCTGCCACCTAACATTTTTTATTTAATTATATAGATAAAGTAAGTGAAATATTACAATACGGGTACCAAACAACACAAAAATAATTTTAAGACGCAGTGAAGCAAATAAAAGAGTCTAACTTCGGGCGGAGCCGAACATGAAATATCCGGCGCAAGTATAAAATATAGTTTTGACGTAGAATACGTCTTACGCTTCGATATAGAGGCTATGCTCAAATGCTGTAGTTGTAATTTTTAAGGCTTCACGAAAACCTTTATTGCACGAGAACTAATGATGCGATTTCAAGGAAAATTGTGGTGTTCCAAGCCTTTCGACAGATTCATTTTTGTAAGTAACCAGTTCGGTTTCTGTCGTAGAAACAACGCACATTAGGGTATTTATCCAATTTATGCGGCCAAAATTATTTTTATGAATTTTTCAACTCGAAATGTCTAGAAAATACGTGTTTTGACATATAGAATTTAAAATATTTAAAATCAAGTAAATATAGGTTAAAACATTAACAGAGTTGCCACCTGTTAAAAATTTTGTTCAATTAGTTAAATGAATTGCGGCTATATGGGTATCAATAGAAATGGGTTTGAAAAGGCTTTCTCTCTGAGGAATCTTCCAGGGTTCAACTTTAATTAAAGGAATTACATAATTTAAATATGTATCACAGTATAGGTAAGAAATGGGTGTATACGAGGTGCAATTAATGCGGCAGTGTTACTCTTTTATGAAAGCGTATCACGTTCTACGCGAAAATTTTGGCGAACAAAATTTTGACAATCAGTTACTCATCATTGGCAATCAAAAGCAACATGCAAATTTTTACTATGCAATTGCTGCAACATTTTAAAAAAGTTTAAATTGAGCATCAGTAACATAGCTCGAATGCACCCAATGTAGTAAAACTACATTTTTGTATCTAATAATAACAGTGTTATTTATTGTTAAGAGAATTTTGTAAGTATTTTGTAAGTATTAACTTGGAGTAAATTAGCGTCCTCAATTACTGAAATATCGGAGTTTTCGTATTTTCAACACATTTCTTTCCATACCAAGTGCACCGAGTTTGGTACAAATTGATAAACCGGTTACCGAGATATACATTTGTGGTCAAGAGTGCGCGGCGCCACGCCCATTATCCAAAAAATTATAATAATTTTATTTAATGCTAAGAGGTTATTCCAAGAATCGATTCAGAGTGAATTAGCTTCAGTAGTTATTGATTATGGCAGTTTTCGCGTTTCTGTAAATTACCGTTATATGGGAAGTGGGCGTGGTTATCTCCCGATTTCAAGAATTTTTAGCAGTTATGTTAGATATATCCTAAGCAAGGCTCATACCAAGTTTGGTACGGATTAGTGAAGCGGATACTGAGATGCAGCATTTCATCATAAGCGTCCGGGGCCACAACCATTTTCTAAAAATTTAATAATAATCCTATTTTGTTCCACAGTAGTACTTTACTTTGGATATAATATTTACTGAAATGTCGTAGATTTATCTAACTTTACATTTATCTAAATTTAAACGCTTGTATACCCAAAACTATTTCTTTAATCATCACTTATATAACACCAATGTAAAGGAAAACAAATGTTTATTCCGGAATATATAACATACATACATACGCCTTACATTCCCGTAGATTTCTAGAAACAGGACCGAAAGGTCCTAGAAAACATGACTTTTGTTAATACCTCGAACACTATTTATTTGTTAAATTAAATGGATTCATGTATTTGTCAATGTTATTGTGGCTTGTTAACATTTTATTTTTAATATTTTTATTGAGCTTTGTACCACGATTGTTTATTAGGAAAAATTGAAAAAGCAACAAAGGCTAAGCGGTAGAAGTTATAGCACTATTTCGGAGATCACCACATCTCCTCATCAGACTTCTTTTT
>NW_023458555.1:114510618-114513768 GCF_013731165.1 Rhagoletis pomonella
TAGTCGCGTTGAAAATGCTCGTACGCAGGTAAGTTAAGTATTTCTTTTTTTTCTTTCTAATGTTTGTACAAATTCTGATTTTTTTACCACCTGAGTAAAACACATCGTTTCTTGGTGCTGAATCCAAATCTGGCCGCACAATTGCTCTAGTACTAGAATTTTTAGATATCCTACCCCCAGATTGCCAAAAACACGGGTTTTTGCGATATTTGAGGTTATATAATGAAAACATAAAATCTTTTGCTCATTTCTACTTATGGCATTATTTTCGTGTGTTGCGATTCGATTTTTCTTTCTCGAGATATAGTAGTTTTAATAGTACTTCGGTATTACGTTGTAAAGGCTGGTATGCAGCTCTCAAGAAATCGGTCAAGAAAAATTTGCCATTATTTCGTGTGTGTGTCCAAGGAATTTTGACATTTTTGATACTTCACAGCCTGTTGCCTCACTCTTTCCTCAAGAAATAATGGAACGGGCATATATTTCTGTTGCAAACCTGGGTTGCCTTGTGCTCTTTTTTCACAAAAAACTTTAGAAAACCGTAGTAAAAAGCGTAGCAAATTTCTTAAGAACTGCGTACTGCCTGAAGGAAATTTTACTCAAGAAAATTTCTTAGCCATTTCTTGTACGTCATTTTGTATGGAATTTTAGCTTTTCTTGAGAACTGCAAACAGGCCTTAAGCATGAGTCATTATAGCATGTGTAGAGGCTATTCAATCGTTATGAGCGAAAACGTTTTGTGTATTGATTTATGTATGTATTCTTATAAATATTGTTAATTTTTTGCTTTTGTTAAATACAAACTGTTATGAAAAAAGCATCCTTTGATTAAAACAAATTTGGTGCTTTTAGTGTGGTAAAACGCCCTTTTTCCAAGTTTTTGGTGCTTTTTGAAAATCAAAAGTTGGCAACACTGCATTTAAAAACCAAATAAACAATTATCAACACGGCACTTTGACATCGCGGTGCGAGCGAATTAAAGCAAAGAGGGATTAAAAAATAACGGAATCTAGTCAAGAATTAGATTCTCTTCACCGTATGTTCAGTTAAAAAAGAAAAAGGTGCGTTTGGAAAATTCGACTTTTGGCCACCTAAATCGGCCAAATACCCCTCTGTGCACAACAACGATTTGGACGGCCAAAAACCAATTTGACAAAATTTTGTAGAAAACTTAAAAAATTAGTCACTTTCGACAGAGAACATTCCAAATAACATTTCCCAGTCCCCCTCACTTTTCTAACTTGCACAGCGAACGCTCACCGTTGACCGGAAACAGAATATTCTAACGCTGCCTATAAATAAATTTTCGCTCTCTATGTAGAAAGATCGTGACGGGTTTAAGTTAATATTTTGATCTCTGCATTGTATTCTTAAAAAGTAGTGATGGATCCGCATACAGAAGGTAATAATGCATTTAAGGGTAAATTTTTATACCCGAGAGCACTTGTGCACAAGGGTATATTAATTTTGTTCACATAACGGTTATTTGTAACAGCCAAAATGAATCGAGATAGATATAGACAAATGTATACATAAATGCTCAGAATGAATAGAGAAATCGATTAAGCCATGCCTGTCTGTCCGTCCGTCCGTGTACACGATAACTCGAGCACAAATTGAAATATCTCAACGAAATTTGGTACGTAGGTTTCCGTTAACCCAAGGTAGGTTGGTGTTGAAAATGGGCGAAATCGGACAGTAACCACACCCACTTCCCATATAACGGTAATTTCCAGAAATACGAAAACTGCGATATTTTAGTAACTACTGAAGATAATTCACTCAAAATTGATATTTACAATAATTTTCAGACGAAAAATAAGAATATTATAAATTTTTGGAAAATGGGCGTAGCCACGCCAACTTATGGTAACATGTGTATATCCTGAAAACCGCTGCGCCGATTTCTTCCAAACTTGGTACAGTTGTTGGCCTTGATACAGCATACTAAATGGCTGAAAATTTAAAAAATCGGACCATAACCACGCCCACATTCCATATAACGGTAATTTTCAGAAATACGAAAACTGCGATATTTTAGTAACTACTGAGGATAATTCACTCAAAACTGATATATACAATACTTTTCAGACGAAAAATAAGAATATTATAAATTTTTGGAAAATGGGCGTAGCCACGCCCACTTATGGTTACATGTGCATATCTTGGTAACCGCTGCACCAATTTCTTCCAAACTTGGCACAGTTGTTGACCTTGGTACAACATACGAAATGGCCGAAAATTTTAAAAATCAGACAATAACCACGCCCACATCCCATATAACGGTAATTTAGAGAAATACAAAATCTTCGATAAATCCGTAAATATTAAAGCTAATTTATTCAAAATTGATGCTTGCAACAATTCTTTGCCAAGAAATACGTTTATGGTAAAATTTGGGAAAATGGGCGTGGCACCGCATCACCGCATGATCACATATATGTATATCGGTAACCGTTATACCAATTTGTGCCAAACTCGGTATTTTTATTGTCCTTGCCACATAAAAGCAAACCGTTGAAAATTATTGAAATTGGACTAAAATTACGGCCGCTTTTCATATAACGGTAAATTTCAGAAATGCTTGAAACTGCAATATTTCGGAATTTAAGGACGCTAATTTACACAAAATTGATACCACCCGGCTTACCATCTAGCGGTAGCTTTCGGAAAGGTGAAAAAACATATATTTAATACTTGCGCCGGGTATTTAACGTTCGGCTCCGCCCGAACTTAGGCTCTCTTACTTCTTTTTAATCATTTTATTAGGCGAAAGTTCAATTTAAATGTAACGAAAATAGCAGTTTTCAACGAGTATATTTTTGTTAATTTTAGTGAATATTAAGGAATTTGTTGTATCCCTGGGAGAGATCGCGTTATTATTCTTTGTTCGATTGAAAGCTTAGAAATTTGGCTAATATAGTGTGAAAAGACTGCCCGCAGAAAATGGCAGGTAAGTGGTATTTCTTAACTTAGAAAATGTATTAAGGAAACATCTGAAAACGCAACTTATATATAGTAACACTACTTTAGATCTATTTTAACACTACAATTCAACTTTTTAGGTGAATTTGAGGCCGCTGAACTAGAATATGAATCCATTTATTTTTAATATTTTTATTGAGCTTTGTACCACGATTGTTTATTAGG
>NW_023458555.1:114513868-114525191 GCF_013731165.1 Rhagoletis pomonella
AGTTTGGGTTTTAGTGGGTAGCCCAACACGCTTCGGTGGGAGTCCCACACTCGGGCAAGGTAGTGTAGAGACTAGCGCCCCCGGCCAGTGCATAAAGCATTTCCCTCTCCTACGAAAAAAAAAAATAATAATAAAAATAAATTTTTATATCGATAATACTATACGTATTTAAAAGTCTATTAGTTATTATTTGTTAAATTAATGCGCTATTATTTTGTTGTTATATTGTTAAGAATAAAAAATACGCTTAAAAATGAACTGATTTGTATGGCTTTGTACTGATTATGATCCCAACTGTACTGATTATGTCACTATAATATCTGGCCACCCTAAATGAACTACAGTCATAAAGTTATGTAACACCATTCAACGGCGCTGAGATACTTGCTTGGGTGTTATGCTTGACAGTTCGTAGTTTGGAAACAAACAGAAAAACTGCTGAAAAGGTGCGTTTCCTGTGCACTGACCATTGGCAATATTTACCACAGTATATACAGTAATAAACCTTTTTGAATACTCCTCGGGAGTAAAACGCTCAACGCTTGTCGATTGACGCTGCACCAATTGAGAGGACTTTCAGTTATATTTATTTTTTATTGCGGTGCAATAATTCATTTTGAAGAATTGCATCGGGGCTGCAAATGTCGGATGTATCCTCCTGACTCTCGTCTTCACAATCTATCATCGTTCTTCTTCTTATTTCTTGTTATTTTAGTTAAAAGGCACCCAATTTTTAATAATAATTTTAATTATTGGGATCACGGACGATGAAGGTCTCAGACCTGCTTAGTTCCCGGGTGACTTCTTGAAAAGGTTCACCTGTAATGAATAGTTTGTAATTAGTTTATTTTTATTAGCTGAGCTCGATTTTTCCTAGCTACAGGCAGTCACAATTAATTGCTCACCGCTGTCGATACCGTCGTTTGTTGTTCCATTCCATGTTCTCAATGTGCTTTGATATTTTGATATCGTTAATATAGTATGGAAAGGACGTAATTAACATTGTCGCTGAAATGCAAAAAAAGCTACAACTAACGAAAATTTTTAATTGCATAAAAAGATGAGGGGAATTATTATTCGATCAAATGCATTGTAATCAATCAAAAAGTGAATTTTATTTTTAGTTAGTTAATTAACTTACCCTAACATTATAAGTGTTAGCACTATTTTAAATTATAAGTCATCTACACCACCCGTTGTATAAGCAGGTTTTAGATATTGAGATAAATGAACTACCCTGTTACATCTGTCAAGTCGACCATGACTTTTTCTCTTTTCCGGTGTACCAGCAACAGCGCAAGGAAGTGAAATAAGAAAAATAAAAAATCTGATTTTATAAAAGACATCATTTTTCTGTAATTTTTGCGATTACGACCTTAAGGTGTGCGGTGTAAATCCCAATACCCATCTAAGCAAAATATTTTCTAAAAATGCCGTCAACAAGGAATAATCCTGGAAAAGTGAACACCGCTGTCGCTACCACCACCGCTGAAAAGATGACTGCCGCTCACACTGCTGTTTCCATCGCTGAAAATTTGGGCGATGGATCGCTTACGACCGCTGCACCCTACGCCAAAGCCACCATATGAAGCCAACCCCTAACTACGACGACCACTGTGAACGTGGCTTCTGTTTCAGCCACACTAGAAACTGCAACCACAATGTGGTTGGTTTTGCTGGGGCATCAATTGGAAGTGCCAGTCCATCGAACCAATCCGAAGAATCTGGTCGAATAGAGGAATAACTCAGAATCTTGAGGCTACGCCGGGAAATAGCTGAGCTGGAGAGTCAGTGCAATTATATTACGCCCAGAAATCATATAAATTTCGAGGAGTTGGAAGCTGCCGTGCCCAAGTTCAGTGGCGATTACCATCGCGATATCAATAAGTGGTTCATACAATTTGAAGACTATGCAGAAGCAAACAATCTCAGCGAGAGATATAAGTGCCTGGCCCTACGCCGTTGTAAGACGGGAAGAGCCAAGGAGTGCGTTCTTAACCACGGTCTTACTGATTATGACAGTTTCAGGACACTACTGCAAACAATGTTCCATCGCCGGGCTACTAGGCAAGAAATTTACCGTCAGCTGCGAGCACTCAAATTGAAGTCCTACGAGTCTTGTATTGCTTACGCGGTGGCTATGCAATCTATTGCGTCGAAGATGGACCTGGAAGAAGAACTTGTTGACAAAATAATCGATGGCATACCAGACAGCAGCAATAAAATTTCCATTTTGTACGGTGCCCACTCGGCTAAGGAGCTTAATCGGCGTATGGATCGTTACGAACAACGGCGTTCGACGTTCTCTGCGTCCAGGTCCTCAGCTAAAGTCGTCGCACGCAAAACTACACCCAAGTCTACTACTGCGGTCGCCGGGGATCTAACCTCAATACGCTGCTACAACTGCTCGCAATTTGGACATTACCAGAGCAGCTGCCCAAAGCCGACCAGACCTGCAGGATCTCGCTTCACCTGTCACCAAATGGGGCACCAGCACAATAATTGCCCTAAGAAGAGGAGCCGACCCACTCAAGTAGCTGCGGTGTCCGAAGAAATTTCCAACGATGATGATTACCTAGATGTTAAGCAATGGGTAAGTGTGGCCTTATGCAAATCGAATCCAATCAGAAACACAGGTTTTATAAATATTTATTCTCTTCTCGATTCCGGTAGTCCGATTAGTTTGATGCAAAGATCAAGCACCCCAAAATGCACTAAATTATCATTTTACAAATTTCCAACAAAATTTATCGGCATCGGCAAACGCAGAATATACTTATTTGGCACAGTATTGTGCGCGGTAAGACTTCGTGATAAAACTCGATGCATTCAAATGATGATAGTTCCGGATAACACAATAACTACCCCTCTGATACTCGGTCGCGACTTCATGAAAATATTTAATATATATTTAAAACAAGTGAATAAGAATAATAAACATGAATTCCAGTTTTTGTTGTATATCTAAATTAAATAAAGTTGATATTAGTTATAATGTAAAATACAGTGTTTCTGATTCGATAGTAGTTAATTTATCTGACGGTGACTGCAGGGAACCTTCTGATAATGGTAAAAACAGCCAGGATGAGGTCCATAGTGGGGGTATCAACATGTTTAAAGAACGCGATGATAAAATGCCTAACTACAGTGATAATAATAGTGAACATACCGATGAATATACCGATGTATTGAGTGAGCTTAATGCGATTGACTGTGGGCTTGAACCAGATATAGACCTAGGACCTAAGTTAGATAGCGTTAAGCGAGAAGCAAGCACAACCATTTTATATGATTCATATATGGCACCCTCAGTTATAGATAGGACACCCTATGAATATAAAATGAAAATCCGCCTAACTGATGATACGCCATTTTACTGTTTGCCAAGGCGGCTATTGTTTAAAGACCGTGCAGTGGTTCAAAGAATTACCGATGATCTGTTGAATAGACAGTAGAGTTGTAAAACTATCGATGGCACTATCGATAGTATCGATAGTTTCAATTTTTTTAGACTATCAATACTCATTGATAGTTTTTTCTTATACTATCAAAAATATCGATAGTTTAGTAGGACTATCGATCATCTCTCCCAAGTTTTTTGAAATTATACATACATATCTTAATCGTAAATCCTTTTTTGTTTGTATAACTTGGGTTTGTTTTTGAACTTTCTAAAAAGAGAAGTATTTTGGCTAAGCAGATATTTAATTTTGAATGATTATAACTTTTATAAGATAATATTTATTTCACTATGATCCTGCAAAAAAAAAACAAAGCAACCTAACTAATTTAGCACTATCGATAGCGCTATCGATAGTTTTGTTTTTTTCGAGACTATCGTGAATATTGATAGTTTTTCTATAGGGCACTCAATAAGAAAGCAATTCGAGATAATTTTCCACTGCCTTTGATTGAAGATTGTATCGAGCATATGTCAGGAAAGAGATGGTTCACCTTAATGGACCTAAAGGACGGGTTTAACCAACTGACAATAGACGTGGATTCTATTCCATTGACATCATTTGTTACACCACACGGGCAATTTGAATATCTTCGAATGCCTTTCGGACTAAAGAACGCACCAGCCAATTTTCAGAGATTTGTGTACAATATTTTTCGTGACTAAATAGATGCAAAAGAGATTGTAGTATATATTGACGATATCCTTATTGCGTCCACTGATTTCGAGAGTCACCTCCATACTGTAGGAAAAGTGTTGAAGAGGATTTACCTGAGAGAGAACTTAAGCTGAAGTAGTGTAAGTTCGGGTACAATGAAATAGAATACTTAGGATACCTCGTCGGCCCTATGGGGATACAACAATCAGACGCTCACATCCGTTCAATCTCCAATTATCCCATCCCGAAGAACCATAAAGAACTTCGCTCGTGCCTTGGCCTGTTTTCATATTTTCGGAAATTTGTACCATCGCTTTCAAAGACAACTAAGCCACTTTGAGATCTCCTACGGAAAGAGGCAGTATTCAATCTTACGGAACCATATTTAGAAGCCTTTAGGAAATTGAGAGAACAGTTAGTTAAGGCCCCAGTGCTAGCGATATACGATCATACGCGAGAAACCGAAATCCATTGCGATGTCAGCAGTCATGGGTTTGGGTCTGTTCTACTTCAAAGTCAGGATGACAAAAAGCTACATCCGATTGCATACTTTTCAAAAACCACTACGGAAGCAGAGTCAAGATACCATAGTTTTGAGTTGGAAACTCTTTCCATTATCTATGGCCTCAGAAGGTTTAGGATTTACTTGGAAGGGATACCATTTACCATCGTTACCGACTGTAATTCACTAACCATGACCCAAAGCAAAAACCACGTAAATACACGAATAGCGTCATGGGCCCTAGAATAAGAAAATTTCGATTACTCAATTCGGCACCGAAAAGGCGTTAACCTCGGTCATGTAGATTCATTAAGCCGTTCTCCGCTGTCCCCGAACGCCGAGGCATTCAAATGTAGGTGTAGGTGAGAGGTGTAGAGTAGGTGTGAGTTAGTTGCTGCCGTTGACCACGATGACTTGGATTTTCAAATCCATGTTGCCCAGAATCGGGACGGTAGGCTCAAAGAACTTTTGAACGAACTGGAGAAAGGTGAAGTTGTAGGTTACGAGCTTATGGACGGACCAGTTTTTCGAAAGCTGGGTAATGACTCCCTATTATACGTACCAACCGAGATGCAAGACAACGTTATCCGTATGGTGCACGAAAAAATTGGACATTTAGGCGTGGACAAGTGCCACGATCGAATACCTAAACACTACTGGTTTGATCATTTGCGTGATAAATTAGAACGGTTCATCCGTAATTGCATCAAATGTATACTATACTCAGCCCCAGCGCGCTCTAATGAGCACAACATGTTCAGCATTCCAAAGAAGCCGATTCCATTCGATACCCTTCACCTCGACCACTTCGGTCCTTTCCCAGCTATTAGGTCAAAACGCAAACATATACTAGTCGCTATAGACGCCTTTACTAAGTTCGTGAAATTATACCCAGTCAATTCTACAAGTACGAAAGAGGTCTGCTGCGCTTTAGAGAAATACTTCGGTTACTATAGTCGTCCAAGACGAATTATTACAAATAGGGGATCATGCTTTACCTCACTTGACTTTAGCAATTTTCCTTTAAAAAAAATATAACCCACGTAAAAGTTGCAGTGGCTTCTCCACAAGCCAATGGCCAAGTATAAAGGGTTAATCGTGTTGTTAAAGTGATGTTAAGCAAGTTAACAGATTCAATGGAACACTCAGATTGCCCAGCAAAGCTCTCCCAAGTGGAATACGCTATAAACAATACGGCTCAAACAAGCTCTTGGCACAATCCTTATCCACTCGTCCTGAAATATACTAGCCAGAAATACGATTGCTTTATAAAAAAGAGAACCATTTTGAAATATGAGTGTGGGGAGGAGGGATTCAATATAAAAATTTGGAAAGTTGCAGGGAGAAAATAGTTGTCAGTACATTTAGAAAAAAATTCTCTACTTAAGGATAAGTTCTAGTAAAAATTTGCAAAGAAGTTTTTAAGGCAGCAAAACCGTACGAATTTTTTCTCAAACTACATATATGTATTTGTCTCATTACTTTAAACAATTAATTGTTGTAAATATGCATGTATATTAGGGTGGCTCTTAAAATGAAATTTTAAGTCTCACCCCCTCAGTCGCTAATACAACGGTCAAAGATATCACATATAAATTTTAGTCCCGATTGGAGACGGTTAAGGCGTGTCGCACAGGGGTTAAAGTTCAGATTGCTCTATGGAGACTCAAAAAATTTAAATAAATTTTTTTTTCATCTAATACCCAAAATCGATACTACTGTAGGCGCAGATATCACGTATAACTTTTGGTCCCGATTGGAGTCGGTTAAGGCGTGTCACACAGGGATCAAAGTTCAGATTCCCCTATGGAGACTCAAAAAATTTAAATTAATATTTTTTTTTCATCTAATACCCAAAATCGATACTGCTGTAGGCGCAGATATCACGTATAAATTTTGGTCCCGATTGGAGTCGGTTAAGGCGTGTCGCACAGGGGTCAAAGTTTAGATTCTTCTATGGGTACTCAAAAATTTAAAATGGAATAAAAATAAAACAAATAAAATACAATATTATGTAAAGCAGTGTTTAGTTAAATTTCGGGACTACTGAATTGATACAACTGTTGTAAATAGTTATTACCGTGTAACAAATTGTCTGTTAAATGGGAAGCTAAGCGGTTTTTGTCAGTTTTATATAGAACTTAATCAACTCCAATGGGTCCAAAATTTATATGTGATATATTTGACATTAGTAGCATCGGTTTTGGGTATTAGAAGAAAAAAAATTAATTTAAATTTTTTGAGTCTGCATAGAGGAATCTGAATTTTGACCCCTGTGCGACACGCCTTAACCGACTCCAATCGGGACCAAAATTTATATGTGATATCTGCGCCTACAGCAGTATCGATTTTGGGAAATGTTTGCTTATTTGTACAACGATTTTGGGGTGGGGGGAGGAGGGGAAGGGGGATTATAACCCTCACTAAGTAGAATTCTCCTTTCTGTTTTGCCAAAGAAGAGGGGCTGAACACCTTTTGCAGAGATATTTCGTGGTTACTTTTTTTTGACAGCTCGGCTCGGAAATTTGCAAAAAATACCATATTTCCAACCGACATTATTAATAAATTAGTGCACAGATATAAAATATTATATTTTTGTAATAAAGCGTGAACTGTTGTCTACAAGTGTGTACAAAAGTTTTTTTATTCGCGTTTAGGCACATCACCCCAAAATCATTGTACAAATATGCAAACAGTACCCTCGATTTTGGGTATTAGATGAAAACAAAAAATTAATTTAAATTTTTTGATTCTCCATAGGGGAATCTGAACTTTAACCCCTGTGCAACACGCCTTAACCGACTCCAATCGAGACCAAAATTTATACGCGATATCTGCGTCTACAGTAGTATCGCTTTTGGGTATTAGATGAAAAAAATATTAATTTTATTTTTTTGAGTCTCCATAGAGGAATCTGAACCTTGACCCCTGTGCGACACGCCTAAACCGTCTCCGATCGGGACCAAAATTTTTGTGTGATATCTTTGATTATATTAGCATCGATGTGGGGGATGACGTTTATGAAATCTGATGTATTAATGTACTTAATACATTTAAGGACCATCCTAATGTATATATATCCAAAGGTTTCTAGGAAACGACTCTAACGATTTTGATGAATTTTGTGTTCAGATAAATTTTTTAATTTTAAGGGTATCTGGAGGTATTTGTACAAAGTTGCCACGTATTCGAAATTATTTATAATTATTAATTCCAAGAAGGCACAAAAGATTCACTAAAAATGAAAGTTAAAAGACATCTCAAATAAAACAAACTACTATATGGTATAGTTAGTTCGATAAGTGTATGAAATTTTTAAGTGTTAGATAAGGTGCAAATTATTTCAATAAAATTCAACATAATGGTTGCTCCGTATAGTGTCTTTTAATCATATAATTTGCTTTTTTAAACAAGTAGCAATCCTACTAAATGTAATTGAAAATTAGGCCCTTTCAAAGCCGCTTCGGATGATACCCTTAGCGTAGTAATTCATTGAAGATGGCAAACCATCTCATCTTCCATATCCATATTGTTAAAATTAATTTAACCTTTCATATACATTGGATTTAATTTTTAAGCAAGTGGCAGCCCTGTTCAAACTATAACCTTATTAAACTTTTCAGTCTGACACCAATATTGTTATACATGTTTCAGTTACCTAATTCCCTTGAATTAAAGTTGAATTTTATTTTTAAACAGGTGGTAATCCTCCAAAATGTTGTTTTGAAATAAAGCCTTTTCAAAAACATCTCTATTGATACCCATATTATAGTAATCATTTAACCTAATTGCATTTGATTTTTTAGCAGGTGGAAACCCTTTTGACGTTCTAACCTAAATATAAACCTTCTCCGCGGTGATATGAATACGTAGGTATCAATGTTTCCACAATCGGACCTCGATACCATGGAGTCTATCGATGTCAAACTTCAAGCAACTTTATTTTCGTTGTTTTGGTCGAATACTTGGACATCCTCCGATTCTATTTACTTGATTTTAAACATTTACAGTTTTAAATATTATAACACTTCGTTTCTAAACATTTTGAGTTTAATTTGCATAAAAATAATTTTGGCCGCCTAAATCGGCTACGTGCGTATGAAGCTAACTCAATTTCCAATTTTTGTTCTGCGTGACATTTTGATTTGACTTTTCGCTCAATGAAATCAAATGCAATCGCACGAAACCCATTTTCGAGTGATGCGAAAAACAAATTCGATGGCGTGCGTACCAAAACACAAGCCGCGAATATTAGGTTAGCCTGTTATGAACGAGAACGACAGCAGTGAACCTTCGCGAAGGCATCGCTGCCAGTTATAGCTACATATACTCTGTGGGGAAAGTCTCTAGTTTTGAACTGGTGCACTTCAAGTACATTTAGAATCACTACTAGTTCGCGATAAATGTCTTTTGCATGCAAACAACTGGCGAATTCAACATGGCGATGTCCTAGGAAGTGTCAATTGTCCCCCGCAGCATTACCTTTTCTATGGTTCAGAACCAGTCCTTAATTCGGCATATGGAATCTAGTTCGCTTTGCACCCCATTTTCTATAGTTCCGAACCAGTTGCAAACGAAAAAATTAACAAGATGTTTTTTCTTTGGGTTACCATGGTAGCAATTTTTAATTATTTGCAGAGAAATGTATTTTCAATCTGAAATCAAATTTGTTTGAATGAATGTAAATTAAAATTTGCATTTGAAAACACGTTTACATACCTTTGGCTGTAGTTGAATTTGCAGAGGTGCTGACTGTTATTGGTTATATTCCAGAAGGTTCAAAAATGTTAAGACGTTAACACAAATATTAGTTTTGTATTACCAAACTATAAAAAAGCATCTGCGACGTGCAAACTGAAAGCGTATTTGAACGAAAAACCTGCCAAGCAAAAAGCTATTTAAAGTAAACAAGCCGCCCGCTGCATCCCTTTTTCAGTAGATTCGAACTAGTTCAAAATTCACAAGATGAGATCTAGTTCGTTCTGCATCCCCTTTTCTATAGTTTTGAACCAGTTCTAAATTCGTCATTTTAGATATAGATTTCTAAAATTGTTTTTTAAAGGTACCACATATCGCTGCTTTTGAACTAGTTACTATCGGGCTGATCCGTTTTTGGCGATAAAGATCTAGTACGGAACTATAGATTTGATTCACCAGTTCGGGGTTTCCCTACAGGGTATGAATGCACGCTGCTTGGTCCACGAATACATACGCGTACGAACAACAGCGGACATTTTTTCTACCTAGCGTTCGCGAACGCGAAGTATCTGGACTGGTTTTATGCTTCTCGTTCGCGACGGAGAATCAATACAGAATATTTGATACGCGCACCTTTGCGTATAAAATCATAAATGTATGTACGCGAACGTTTGTATATGAATATTTGAGAACCCTGCTTTAAAGTGCGTTATAAGTATTTTCGTTTTCTTATCGTACCGGTAAAATTAAGTTTGTTATTCCGAAATTACGGCAACGCGAAAGTGAAGCTTGCCTACATTCGGCGTGAAATTTCTATAGTTGGCAATGCAACGTAAGCAACTAGGGCTGCGAAAAGTAAATTTTAGGTTAAAATAAATTACCTCTAACGAGAAATTTGAAAACAAGTTTTGTCAAAAAGTCTTTTTTGCTCATTTTTATCTGCAATCATAATATCGTTTTTAGGTTTTCACAAGATTTTTTATAATCAAGACTGGCAAATCTAAGCAAATGCTTGAAAAAGCTTATTTTGCATATATCTGGCAATATTCGACTTACGTGCTTATTTTGCATACTTGACAATATCTAATACATTTGGGGGAAAAAACGATGCAAATGCATGAAACAATGTGAATTAATACATATGTTTTTATACTTCTGCTACCACCTTGTAGAAATTCTAATTATTCAACAATTTTAAATGACAAGAGAAGGTCATTTTCGATTGATAATTTAAAAAATCATGTTTTCTTATACTATACGAGATTATTTAATAGAAATATTAAAAATATCTAAAAAAACCTTCATTGATTTAGCATATTTAAGAGGATATTTTGGTAATTTATCGAGTTTTTCATAGTGCTTATTTTTAATTTTTTCTGGTAGGGTTACCATTGAAAAACTTTCTTTCCTAACAAGAGCTGGTTCAAAAACCTACCAAAAAGGATGCTTTCCTACCATTTATTTTAATCAAGAAAACGGCGTTTGACAGCATTAAATACATTTATTTTTGCTGGTTTTTATACTTAAAATGCGATTTGCAGGTAAACAAAAAGTTCGTTTGACTTCTACATCCTCTAAATTTCGAGTAAATTGCGAAAAACCGAGAAAATTTCAAAAAATTCGCATAGTTTGTAATTTTAATAAAGCCTTCGTAGTAAATTACGGAAAAAATCGTGGCAGAAAATAAAATTCCGTCGTAGAATTTTTAATACATCGCGCATTTGCATACATATGTATCTTATGAAGTATGTGTTGAAGCTGCAACCTCTTAGTTAACTTTATTTTCTGTTATTTCGTAATCGTCTGGCAATCCTGTTCACTCTCTTGTCATTCGTTTCTGTTTTGTGGTTACATTTGTTTGTTTCGTTGAAAATCATTGTACGGTACTTTAAATTCCTTAAATTTACTATAAAAGGCGAGGAAACTCTTTTTTGTGCACAGATAAGCGGATGAATAATAAATTGTATTGGTAAATCGTGACTTTGCGTGTTTAATTAGTAACATT
>NW_023458555.1:114525201-114532452 GCF_013731165.1 Rhagoletis pomonella
CGGAACTTAACTTGCGCGCATCTGCTGTGAAAGCAATAAAACGCATATATGTAATAGATTGTGGCGATGATGGTCGGGATGTATTCTAACTTCAACAAGAGCTGAAGTCGATGGAGACACATTTTGGGCGATTCGTTGATAACCATAACCATCTTGTTGGAGAAGCTGCACCCTCAGAAATGGTTACTTATGATTCGCTATGGGAAAGTGTGGAGGAGCTTTACGGTGAGGCATGTAGCACACTCAACCGCCTTATTGCGACGTCAGCGGGAGATTCCAACGCCAGTGAAGGTGCGCTCAACGCTCCTACCACGACTTTGGATGGCTGTCCGGTTGATCTTAAATTTGACCCGTTGGCTACTCCCCCATTTGACGGGGATATGGCAAGTGGTTGGCGTTCAAGGATGCGTTTGAAACGCACGTCCATAACTCTGCGTACTCGGAAGCATTCAAGTTGGGTAAACTTCGCCAAGCAGTTAACGCCTCCACAGTGCCATTAATTGGAGGGATATACTCGGGTGGCTATCAAGAAGTATGGAAGGCTCTTAAAGAGCGTTACGATAATAAGAAACAGCTGGCAGAAATACCGTGTCGCGTTTTCTAAACGTACAAGTAGCTACCGAAGAGTTATCGCAAGCATTGCTGGCCATTGTTGACACAGTGCAAGAGTCGCTGCGAGCATTACGGGTTATGGAGGTCCCTGTAAGACAATGGGATGCATTAGCTGTGCCTATTGCTGTGTCCAAGCTTTCGGCTGTAACCAATCGCGCCTGGTGTAGGAGGTGTACCACCACCGATATACCACTGCTGGATGATTTGATGAGGTTTTTGGAAAGGCGTGCTCATAGTCTATCGCCTGAACCAGCGGCCATTCTAGTGGCCTCTCGGCAACGATCGGTGAAGGCGCATGTGGCTAGCACTGAGCGGGCACAGTGTGCGCATTGTGGTGCTTCGCATCGAATTTCTAAGTGTTCAGCGCTGTCAGCCATGAACATTGAACAACATTGTGAAGCAGTTAAGAGTTTAAGGTTGTGTTATAACTGCCTACGTGCTGGCCATTCGTCCAGACAGCGTCCATCGGGAAGTTGTCGGAATTGTGGCCGTAAGCACAATACTATCTTATGCCGCGAGAGGTTCGTCAACATAGCTGCGCCTGAATCCACGTCCACGACACCCGTATCGAATATTGCACCTGGTAAGGCGCCAACAACTTCAGCTGCATGACTAGCGGAACATGCGAGAGCCCACGCGGACAGATATCAGCCGATCACCCTCCTAGCAACAGCGCCTGCATATGTCTTTGGAGAAGCATCGGTTCAGCGTGTGGCTCGTATCCTATGCGATCCTGGATCGCAGGTTAGCTTCGTGACGGATCGCCTAGCAAACTCCTTGCAGTTATACCGACGGAAATGTGACCTGCTGGTAGATGGGGTAGGGGCTGCCGTCAATACACAGGTGAAGGGCAGCGTTACACTCACTTTGAGGTCAACGAAAACTGGATGTGAGATGCAAATTGAGGCCTTGGTTTTACCGTCCATTACTTCTCAGACTCCGGCGGTGAATATTGACGCGAACCAGTGGCCGTACTTGAGAGGGCTTCAGTTGGCGGGCGATCGGTTTGGTACGCCTGGCATTATCAACGTTCTCATCGGCGCGGACGTGTGGAGGCGAGTCTTAGAGGGTGAAGTCATCGGTGGACGACCAGACGAAACTTTCGCCCAGCGTACCCGCTTTGGTTGGGTAGTGTTTGGTCCGGCAGTAGTGTCTTTTACTTCGAACGTATCATCGCTCGCACTAAGCGCGTTACAGGGTGAGGACGACGTCCGTTTAGAAGAACTGCTCCACAGGTTTTGGGAGATGGATGAAATTGCGGCGGCCGACAATCAAAACGTTGACGACTGTGCCCAGATCTTCGAAGCTACTCATGGCCGCACTGCGGACGGCCGTTATATTGTGCACCTACTTCTACGACAAAATGCACCAAAGCTTGGTGACTCGTATGCACTTGGTAGACTAGAGCGTCGCTTGGTAGTATATCCCGCCCTCACAGAAAACTATGTGGCATTCATGCGGGAGTTCGCAACTCTCGGACATATGGAGCTAGTCGAACCACCGTATCACCATAACAATTGCTACTATATTCATCATCATGCAGTCACCTCCAAATTCCGCGTGGTGTTCAATGCTTCGGCGCCGACCAGCACGGGAGTATCCCTAAACGATGTTCAACTGGTGGGCCCAGCGCTTCAGGACTCGCTTGGTAGCATACTTCTTCGCTTCCGACGTTTTCGAGTGGCGATAACGGCCGACATCGGGAAAATGTTCAGGCAAGTGTTGGTTGCGCCGGAGCATCGAGACAATCAGAGGATTATTTGGCGCGAGTCCCCGGCCGACGATATTCGCGTATATCGATTGAAGACCATTACATATGGCATGGCATGCAGTCCATATAACGCAGTGCGCACGTTGCAGCAAGGCGCTTATGATAATTATGGTTCAGTTCCGGATAGGCGGCAGGCGGTCCTCGCTCGAGATGCGATTCTAACCTCGTTTTACGTAGATGATTTCCTCACCAGTTTTGAGAGCGCGTCCGATGCAGTGGATCTGGCTAAAAACGTAGATACCATTTTATCCGCGTGAAAATTTACGCTAAGAAAATGAAACTCCAACGATAGCCAGATGATGAGCTATTTATCTAATGAAGCGTCTCTTTCCAGCTATACTTTCCATTCTGGTGTGGTGGGACGCAGTGACGGATCAGCTATTTTTCCAAGTCGACCTAAACCAATCCTCCGAGGCTCCCACGAAGAGACGAGTACTTAGCGAGGTGGCGCGTCTCCTTGATCCCGCTGGGTGGTCATCACCTGTTGTAACTGGGAAGGTGTTTATTTATTTATTTATTTAATTGGTCTACAGAAAAATGTTTTCTTACAGACAAAATGAGAATAGAACATTTAGGTACATAGTCATTTATAATAATAATAATAATAATAATAATAATAATAATAATAATAATAATAATTATTATTAATAATCCTAATAATAATGGCAATAATAACAACAATGCACAGAAAACCGTACCAGACAATCAATGGAAAACGGTTGGAAAAAGCAGAAAGCCCAAGCCAGGGCCAGCGCCAGGTGAACCCTTGGTCAATAAGGGCGAGGCGACCAGCCGCAAAAAAAAGAAGAGGGTGAGAAAAAAGAAGAGTCTCGCCAAATTAATAATTAAGCCAGCTGAAGGCAAAACCTATGCAGAGGTGCTGGGAACGATACGCGGTAAGCTCCAACCCGAGAAGACGGAGACCGTAATTCGATCTGTTCGGAAAACCCGCGAAGGCGGCGTGCTCATCGAAATGGAGCGCTGTGGCAACCACACAGCATTTAAGGAAAATGTGTGCACTGCCATTGGCCAGCTTGGAGACGCCCGTATTCTCACTAGACGTTTACGTCTAGAAGTTCTGGGCATGGACTGCCTAACCACGGCCCCAGAAGTGGAGAACGCTATACGCGGGGAGTTAGGAGACAAGATGAATGGCCAACTTCGCGTCTCTCTCCTCGCTGTAAACTCGCGAGAACAAAGAATGGCCGTGGTGGAAATCGATGAACTGCCAGGCCGGACTCTTATTGAAAAGGGGAAGCTGCGAGTAGGTTGGATTATCTGCCGCGTCCGAGAGCGCGCGGATGTCCAAAGGTGTTTCCGCTGTCTGGGGTATGGCCACAAAAAGGCGGCATGCAAAGGCCCAGACAGAAGCAGTTCATGCTGGAAATGTGGTCAGCAGGGCCACATAGCCTCTGCGTGTAAAGAAAGCCCAAGCTGCTACCTGTGCTCGGCAGGAGATGGACAGAAAAATTCCCATCACCTGCCCGGGTCGGGAGCGTGCAAGGCCTTCAGGGATGCCCTTGCTGAGGCTAAGACAAAGCTTGGGAGAATATGATTAAATTTATACAAGGCAATATGAACAGGAGTAGGGTAGCTGATGACCTGCTGGACCAATTGGTTCTTGAACAAAGAGCAGACGCTGTCATCATCAGTGAACCCTATAGAACAAAAGAAACCTGGCATGTTGACCAATCAGGCTCGGCCGCGATATGGATTGCTAACCCCAACCATCGCGCAGAGAGCAGCGGGGTAGGACGCTGCTACGTCTGGGTTAAAATGGCGCAAATCACTGTGGTGAGCTGCTACCTGTCTCCAAACGACACAGTCCCTGTCTTCAGGGGAAAGCTCGAAGACCTTGAAGACGAATTGCGCGATATAACCGGCCACATAATTGTTGCTGGAGATTTCAACGCAAGAGGCGTGGAATGGGGTATGCCCCAAACAAACACCAGGGGAAGACTGGTCCTTGAAATGGCAGCCCGCATTGGCCTGACCATCCTCAACACCGGAACGACCCCTACATATCGAAGGCCGGGTTTTGGATACTCTATCCCCGACATAACCCTGGTCTCAGAAAGCCTTCTCCGAAGGGCTGACGGATGGAGAGTGATGGAAGACCTGAGTGGTAGCGACCACAACTACATCACCTTCCAAGTCACTGACATCACGCGAGGGCAAACACGTAGTATCCCTCGCAGGAAACCAGGATGGAACCCGTCTAGGGTCGATGTTCGCAAGTTCGATACGTCACTCCTAGCAGATTCCCAAGGCATTTCACCCACAACGGGAGAGATCCACAACAGGGAGTCTTGTACTAAGCTGGTCGAAGAAACTATGCGCTGCATTCACCGGGCATGCAAAGCCTCAATGCCACAGAGGAGAGCATGGTCAGGTAAAAAGCAGGTATACTGGTGGAATGACCGAATTGCTGAGCGGCGAAGGGCCTGCCATAGAATGCGGAGACTCGCAACGCGCGCTCGTGGTAGACCCGAGGCGCTGACCAGAGCAGCAGCCTACAAAAGCGCAAAGAAAGCACTTGGGGCCGAGATACAGAAGAGCAAACGGAACTGCTGGAAAGCGCTATGCGACGAAGTGGATCGCGATCCCTGGGGCCAGGGATACAAAATAGTGATGAAAAAGTTCCATACATCATCACAGGCGATGGATGAGGCCCGAGTTAAGAATATAGTGGATGCGCTATTTCCCACACACCCACTAAGAGCCGACACAGTGTTCGTCGAGGAGCAAGCCGAGGCACCACTGTTTTCGACAGACGAGCTGAAGCTAGCCCTGCGAAGCATGAAAGCCGGCAAGGCTCCAGGCCCAGATGGCATACCAGCGGAGGCAATCAGGTTAGCAGCGGAAACGAGCCCTGATCTTCTGCTTAACATGTACAACAGCTGCCTTAGGGCCCGGGTTTTCCCAAGCCAATGGAAGAAGGCGAGACTGGTGCTTATACCCAAGGGCAAAGGGGACCCAAACTCTCCTTCATCCTTCCGGCCACTCTGCATGCTAGACACAGCAGGCAAAATGATGGAGAGTCTGCTCAAAATACGCTTGACGTCAGCCATAGAAAGCGAGGGAGGCCTTTCACCCCGACAACATGGCTTCAGGAAGGGACACTCAACTATAGGAGCAATTGGCGAAGTAGTCGAGGCGGTACATAAGGCCGAAGAAGCCTGCCACCAGGCGCGGCCAATAGTGCTGCTAGTCACACTGGACGTCAAGAACGCCTTCAACTCGGCAAGATGGGACGATATGCTGGAGGCCTTGGAACGGTCATTCAAGGTTCCAACATACTTGCTAGATATGATCCGGGACTACCTCAGAGACCGTTGGCTTTTGTACGACACAACACAAGGCCAGAGAAAGAGACGTATAACCGGCGGAGCGGCACAGGGGTCTGTACTTGGCCCGGACCTCTGGAACGCCACGTATGACAGTCTGTTGCGCACGGAAATGCCGGAGAGCGCCTTCCTTGTCGCCTTCGCGGACGACGTGGCAGCCGTCATAACAGCAAGAAATGTCCAGCTAGCACAGCTCAAGCTAAACCAGGTCATGCGCAACGTCAGTGGATGGATGAGCGATCACGGTCTGCAATTGGCTACAGCCAAAACGGAGATCGTGCTCCTCACCAGGAAACGGATCCCAACAATTATAAATATAATGGTCGGACCTCAACCCGTGACGACTTCTAGGTCTACAAAATACCTAGGGGTGAAGCTGGACAGCAAACTCACATTCTGGGAACACATCCATGGAGTATGTGAAAAAGCTGCGCAGGGCACGGCGGCTCTAAGCCGGCTGATGGCAAACGTGGGCGGCCCGAAGCCATGCCGCAGGAAGCTTCTGATGACAGCGGTCCAATCGGTGCTCCTGTACGGGGCAGAAATATGGGCTGACGCATTGAAAGTCAAAAAATACCGGGTTCAAATGTCTTCGGTACAGCGCAGAGGGGCACTACGCATTGCTTCTGCATACCGTACAGTGTCCGCGGACGCGGTTCTAGTTATTTCTGGCGTCATGCCAATTGAGCTACTTGCTTACGAGCGAAAAGAGATTTACAATCTCAGTGCCGAGATAGGTCGAGCAGCTGCCGCGGCAAGGGCGCGCGAGCAACTGATCCAGCAGTGGCAACAAAACTGGAACGCGAGCACAAAAGGTCGATGGACACACTCCCTGATAGCCGACCTTCAAACATGGCTGAACAGACCACATGGGGAAGTCGATTTCTACCTGACGCAATTCCTCACCGGTCATGGTTACTTCCGAGAATATCTTCATAGAATGGGAAGGGTGGACTCACCGTTCTGTCACTACTGTGGAAACGTCGAAGATAACGTGTACCACACATTCTTCACCTGCGAACACTTCTTGATTTCGCGCAGAATGTTGGAAGAAAGACACGGAGACATTACTCCGGACAACATAGTTGGGATAATGATTTCCAGCGCAGAAAAGTGGGAAGCAGTTGCGAGATACGTGAAATTCGTACTCCGCTGCAAACGAGAGGACGGTTGTCTACTGAGGACACCCGAATGAAACGCCCCTACAAAAGAGCAGCCCCAAGGCTCTAACAGCGCGCTCCTGCATCTGAAGACATGCAGAATTGCGGTGCCAGATGCGGGATTCTTGCGCGGGCGGTGGGAGTTTGGGTTTTAGTGGGTAGCCCAACACGCTTCGGTGGGAGTCCCACACTCGGGGAAGGTAGTATAGAGACTAGCGCCCCCGGCCAGTGCATAAAGCATTTCCCTCTCCTACGAACAAAATATGCAAAACAAAAATTTTAGAAATTAAAAAAAATACTTTAGTTCATTTTCGCGTGAACTTAAATAAAAATAAAAGTTTTCATTAAATTAAATTTGTAC
>NW_023458555.1:114532552-114542549 GCF_013731165.1 Rhagoletis pomonella
TCTGGGTCCGACTGAGTCCTACCCCGGCCAAAGAGAGTTTGTTACAATATATCGTCGTTTAAAGTACAAAACCGCGTATCGTCATTCTTCAAAACCGTGTGACTGACATTGGCTGCCAAAAATTGGATTTGCTCACAAAAGCTCTTGGCTCAATTCTTATCCATTCGTCCTGAAATATACTAGCCAGAAATACGTTTGCTTTATAAAAAAGATAACCATTTTGAAATATGGGTGACTTTACTCTCTAGAAAATAATTATGCAATTACGCGGTTTTGCATTTTCTTGATACGCGGTTTTGTACTTTAAACGACGATATGTATAGCATGTACTTACGGCGGCCGCCGTAGCAGAGTGATTACATGTGCGTACTTCCACTCCATAGGACCATGGTTAAATACCTGGTCAGATCATAACCCAAAATAGCAGTCGTCCTTCGGCATGCAATGGCAAACCTTCGAGTATATTTCTGCCTTGAAAACTCTTCTTATAAAATCAGAACTCATGCCTCAAGTTTGAGCAGAAGTTCGGCCAAACACTTAGAAAAATATTTTAGCACCAAATATTTATTTGTTTACTTATTTTGAGGGAGATGGCAATCTTCTGGTTTCACATTTTGAGTACAAAAATTTCAACCCTGATACAACAAATAGTATTAGTACTGAATGATATTGACAGATTGCATTCCCATAAACGTCCAATCATACATGATTGAGTTCTTTTTTTGCATTCACATTCTCTATGTGAATGGGTGTCAACCATTCCATAACACACTACATATTTTGTGTTTACAATTTGTAACCAATCTCAAGAGTGGTTGTTAAATTTTTTAAATCAAACAATCACATTTTTGAAACGAAAAAAATGAGAATGCACACTCAATTGATTCAATCATTACACAGCTCTGATGTATAATTTTGCGCCTTTTCTTAAGTGGACTGTATATATATGTTTATAGGGGCAGTATCATATGTATGTACATATGTATTTGGAGATATATGTGTATGACCTTGAAATTGAATTTTTACCGCCAGCTGAAAATGAGGTTATGGGAATCAAATTTGAGCTAATTTAATCCCAGTTCGCTTTTTTCACCTGATTTTTAGGTTAATTAAAATAAGTGGAACGATACGACCCACTTTGATATATGCAAGGGATTTTGAGGTATTGTCGGTTGTTCTTGCTTTTGAGTTTGTTGTCCTCGGGTGGGCCTGCGCTTAAAAAAATATTCTCCCTCGTTGCCTGTGCGTCCTCGCTTCCTTAATGTAGCTGCTTGGCTGTTGGATGTCCTCTATTTTTGCTGTTGAAGATGGTTTTTTTTTGTGTTTTCTGTTTTTCGCGCCCGAAATTTTGTTTAAACGTAAATCTTGTTTACGCGGCGCGCCCGTGCAGTTAAATTGTATATAATTTAAAAAAAAATTCTATTTGTTCACTTTGCCCTTCTTTGTTTATATATTTATGTATGCTTTTGTGTTTTTTTACACTGTTTTCACCCTTTTTTTGAGTAGTTTAAATTTTCAAAGGTGCCTGTCTGTTTGGCGCAGAAGGACCATCGTTACTCTTACTCGTGCACTCACCACTTTTCCACAAGAAATAAAATATATTGAACCAAAAAATATTAAACCACCTTTTGCTAAATTGGAAACGGATTTTTATTAAAGGTAAAATTGGCGGGGAGAACACGTCTACTCGGCTCGATGATGGCAGAATTGTGCTTTGTTTCATGTTATGTGTATGTGTATGTGTAAGTACAATTCATGTGTATATATGTGTGTGTGTAGGTGTACTATGTGTACGTGGGTGGAACGGGCCGTGGTGAGTAGGCGATTAGGCAGGGTTGCTGCTTTCCACGGAGCCATTCACGGTCGAAAAAGGGGGAACGGCCGAACTCATTTAGCCAGCAACTTCTTTCTTTCCGAAGCTGGGCAGCTGGTTTGGCTTGAAATATATTGTTCCACATCTCTGAACTTGCATTGTAGTAATTTAGACGGGCGTTTAAAAAATATTTCACACAAATCCCGATTTTTAATGGATAAAATGGTTCCGTCTGGAAGAATAGTTAACAGTATTGAAATATAGAATAAGTACATACGGTATATACCATTATCTTCCATTAGTTTGAATTTTTCTTAAAACACTCCCACTTGGAACATATTTTTGATAAAATAATGACAAAATGTGCCTGACAAAAATTAATAAGTTCACGTTAAAACATATTTTTCTCAAAAATGCTCAACGTTCTTCGGTTATAACAAAAAAAGATTCGGAAAAATAACCTTGCGCATTTTGGAAAAAAACGAATTTAAAAATTCACAATGAAACAAAATTGTTTATTAAATTTTTTTTCTTATATCTCAAAAACCATTGAAATTATGTAATGATGTAAAGTTGTAAAACAATCAGCACACATTGCTTATTCAACGACACAGTTCCTTCTAAACTTATAGTAACCTTAAACATAATAAGACAGCCTTTAATAACACATATGAACTCGCCTTCGATATCGGGAAAAAAAATATTTCTGACTGAAAAGTTAACTTTGAGCAGTTGTACGCGGCTACTAGGTCGGAGCCCAATGTTTATACACGAGACTTGCTACTTTGTTATGACTCTGCTGGTATATATTTTTATACCCGAGCGCACTTGTGCACAAGGGTATTATAACTTTGTTCACATAACGGTTGTTTGTAACAGGCAAAACGAATCGAGATAGATATAGACAAATCTATACATAAATGATCAGGATGAAAAGAGAAATCGATTAAGCGGTGACTGTCTGTCCATCCGTCCGTCCGTCCGTCTGTGCACACGATAACTTGAGTAAAAATTAAGATATCTTAACGAAACTTGGTACGCGTACTTCTTTCTGGCGTAGGACGGATGGTATTGAAAATGGGCAAAATCGGACAATAACCACGCCCACCTCCCATATAACGGTAATTTTCAGAAATACAAAAACTGCGATATTTTAGTAATTACTGAAGATTATTCACTCAAATTGATATTTACACTACTTTTAAGAGGAAAAATAAGAATATTATAAATTTTTGAAAAATGGGCGTAGCCACGCCCACTTATGGTTACATGTGTATATCTTGGCAACCGCTGCACCGATTTCTTCCAAACTTGGCACGGTTATTGGTCTTGGTACAGGATACCAAATGGCCGAAAACTTTTAAAATCGGACAATAACCACGCCCACATCCCATGTAACGGTAATTTGGAGAAATACGAAATCTTTGATAAATCAGTAAATATTAAAGCTACTTTATTCAAAATTGACGCTTGCAACAACTCTTTACCAAGAAATACGTTTATGATAAAATTTTGTAAAATGGGCGTGGCACCACCCACTTATGATCACATATATGTATCTCGGTAACCGTTCTACCAATTTGTACCAAACTCGGTGTGGTTATTGTGCTTGCCACATAAAAGCAATACGTTGAAAATTATTGACATCGGACTGAAATTGCGGCTTTTCATATAACGGTAAACTTTAGAAATGCTTGAAACTTCAATATTTCGAAATCTAAGGACGCTAATTTACTCCAAATTGATACACCCCGGCTTACCATGTAGCGGTAGCTTTCGGAAAGGTGAAAAACATATATTTAATATTTGCGCCGGGTATTTAATGTTCGGCTCCGCCCGAACTTAGACTTTCTTACTTGTTTATCTTAAATTACGACTAGTTTGACACCTCCGACTCACATTTTACCATTAAGAAAACCTTACTTGAGATTTTGAATAAATAACATTGCACCTTATCGTTCAGCTAGTGAACTGTATTTCTGTTCAGTTTATGAGGTAAACGTAAACGTGAATCGCTTTTTTGTAACTAAATAAATTAATATCTTTAACCGGGAACGATAAATTACACAATATCTATGACTGCTTAGTGCAATTGTAATCGGCTTCGTATATTTTTTTTAATATGTATAATTATTCTATTCAGTAATATATCACAAATACTTAAGTAAGAAAACATTTTTCTGTAGACCAAATAAATAAATAAATAAATACCAACTTTCGAAAAATATGTTTTGAGCATCGCCCTCTATGAAGAAGCCCCAGTGTGCATCGATCGCAGACGACTTTAATGGTTTGAACAGGACCTGGGGGAGATTCTGTAATTAGTTAGCGACAATTTTCGAATCGCTATCGCACTTTTTGACGCAAAAACATTTATATCATGCGTAAAAAAGTGCGATAGCGATCCGAAAATTGTCGTTAACTGGTTACAGAATCTCCCTCCAGAAGTACAAAATATCGAAAAGAAGTACATTTGTTTGTACTTCGAAGTACGAAGTACAAGAGCGAAAAAAGAAGTACTGTACTTCCGAAAGAAGTACGGTTGGTCACATTACATATACTTGTATTGTAATATTTGTATTAAAAAAATTAAAAGTAATGACAGTCTTCTTATGTCATTTTCCTTTATAGGTACACTTGTCGTCAGCTGAGTTAAGCGACATTTTAACCAGTTTTGGCTTTTTTCTTTTGTTTATTTAATGTTTATAATCTTTTTTACAAAACTCTAACATATGACATAACCTGCACCCAATAAATCCACATTTCCGACTTCGTACAAAAATTGTAAAAATTTCAAGACGCTAGAAAATCGCGCTGATTTTTTGTATTTTTATTTTTGCTGACCGTGTTAGGCATTTTCTTCCATATAAAGTATGCTCGACAATTTACTTTATATGGAAGAAAATGCTTAGCACCGTCAGCAAAAAAAAAGTCTTAAGTCAACGCGATTTTCTAGCTTCTTGAAATTTGCACTTTGACCTACTAAGATTTAATGGGCTATAAAACTGAATAAACTGTCGGCCGCTGTGGTGTAGTGGTAAGCAGTGCGCACTTTTCCAATACAATTATCATAGATTTTATTTTCGATAGTTTTGGCTTTGCTTTAAGGAATTCTAGTTTATTGTCATTGCAAAAGCTAAGCGAACTGGAAACTGAGTCCTGTAAATTCGAAAGGCATATCAGAAAGAATTAAAGGGCCACGTAAATTGTGGTTCCGAAGTTATGGCTAATACAAAATTCAACGCCTGTGTTATGTGCTACGCCCCCTTTTAAAAACTCACGTATATAAACATACCTTACTATAAGCACCTAAGGACCATAGAAAAGTCTGCATTCCAAATTTCAAGTTTATGTGACTCTTCAGAAGTTATGGCTGATTAAAAATTCCTCGCCTATGAGATGTGCCACGCCCCCTTTTACAAACTCATTTAGGTATACCTTACTATAACCACCTATGTATGTACCATAGATATGTCTGCATTCCAAACTTCACGCTTATGTGACTTATGGTTCCGAAGTTATAGCCGATAAAAAAATTCCACGCCTTTGGGATATGCCACGCCCCCTTCTACAGACGAATTTATATATATACCTTACTAAAATCACCTACCACAGATACATTTGTCTGCATCAGTGTTGATATTTGAGATGTTTAAATTTTACTAACTTAACGACAAAAACTGTGACTTTTTGAGCTTAATTGTACTTTTCACCATTTCCGTCTATGCATTATCTCCCGTTTTCCTTAAATCAAACATACACAATTTTTTTGTGTTCAGTTCATTGCAAAGCTTCACTTGGTGTAGATTTAATTTAACGTAACTTTTCCTTGAGATCTCTCCAATTATCCCACAAAGTCATAGCCAGTTTTGTCAGAAAGTCCCACTAAGTTAAACTAATAGCCCAATTCTGTATCGGTGACACACATTTTTTAATGACAAATTTAAACTTCTTCATATATTTTTCCGTAATAAAAACTATGACAAGAATTTGTCACTGATACAGAATAGAGCCGTAAGTTTCATGAAGTTTACAGTTTGACTTAAGTATACACAATTAAATTCTTAAATTATATTCAACATTTTTAAAAGTACACCACGCGACAAAATTCTACGGTCACCAAGTTTGAGCTATATATTTAATTTTTCAAATTAATTTTAATATTTTTTTTACGAATGTGTAGCTCATTTGAAGAAAAAAGTAAACAACGGTGTTGCGCATTTGCTTCTATATAAAATAAAATGCCAACATTCCTTATATGCAGAGACCCAAAATAATTATTATCCTTATATTTGAGATCAAAACCGTTGCCTTGGTTTAAGAGAAATTTTGTTTAGTGTTTGTATAACAATTATTTACGAGAAATATCTTTTTTCGTGTCCCGCGGCGATTACTTTCAGATGGAAATTATTTACGTCTTTTCATAATAATTATGTGGGATTTCTATTTTTCTCGTCTGTCGGGACGTTTATTTCAAGGCGAAAATTATTTACGTTTTCGCATAATAGTTATGTGGGACCTTTTTTTCATCTCGCGGGACGTTTATTTCAATACGATTTGAATGATTTATGCTTTTTCATAATAATATGGAAACCCTTTTCAAAAACCTAAAACCACGTAAAAGCAAAGCCCTTTAATTTGACAGCTAATTTTTTAAAATCGAACGAACGAAAAAGATTTGATGACATTAACAATCGGGGCGTTAAATATTTAACGCGTGAAATCTCCTAACTCAGTTCCCTGTAGGGAAAACACGAACTAGTGAACCAGATTTCTAGTTCAGTACTAGTTCTTTTTTGCCAAAAACGAACCAGTCCGATAGTAACTAGTTCCGCACCAGTCCAAAAGCAGTGAAATGTGATACTTTCACTAAACTATTATATTTTAAATTTTAAAAGCATTATCATTATATATAATCATTATGAGTAAAATAATTTAAATCAGCATTTAATCCTTATTTTATGAATTGTTATTGAGTTTTATTTTTTCGCTCAATCGGATTGGAACTCTGGTTTTTGGAGTTTTTGGTGTAGAATTAACCATATTTTTATAAAAAATTAGGGAAAAATAAAATATTTAAAAAATAGTTGCCGGTATTGTAAAAACTTCACTGTACCTAAACTTTATTGATTGACTGTAAGTTAAGTACGACAAAAACTTTCGAAGTACTTCATATACATGTAAGCTTAAAAAGAACTGAATTTACTTAAAAATCAATATGCTTAAATTTAGACAAGTAAGACAAAGTGAACTTATATTTTTACTTTTAAGCAGAACGAACTTTTGTTTTTAACTTACTACTTAAGTTTAATACTACTACTACTACTAATGTGGTTTATAAATTTTTAATAAATGCGTTTAAACATTTGTGATTGTATTGTCCTTCCTTCAACCGATCGTATTTAATATAGAAGGGAAATGTTTCGACAAGCCTGATTAGAAATGTAGATCTAAGGTGACGAATTTATAATAGGTTGGGAACTATAAAAAATGGATGCAGATCGAACTAGATCTCATCTGTCGAATTAGGAACTGGTTTGGAACTAAAGAAAAGGGGATGCAGAACGAACTAGATCTCACCTGTCGAACTTGGAACTGGTTCGGAACTACAGAAAAAGGGATGCAAAACGAACTAGATCTTTTATCTGTCGCATGTAGAACTGGTTCGGAACTAGAGCCAAAGGGATGCAACGGGGGACAATTGACACTTCCTAGGACATCGCAATGTTAAATTCGCCGGTCGCTAGCATGCAAAAGAGAATTAACGCGTGTTAGTCATGGTTCCAAACGCACTAGAACCGAACCAGTTCCACACTAGTTCGTTTCCCTACAGGGTTAAGAAGCTTTATTTAAATAAAGGTCCCATATAATTATTAAGAGAACACGTAAGCTCTTTCCGACTTGAAATAACGGGACAGACGCAAAAAATAAAAATCCCGTATAATTATTATGTGAAGACGTAAATCATATTCGTCTTGAAATAAACGTCTCGAGAGACGAAAAAAAAATAAAAATCCCATATAACTATTATGAGGAGGTCATTTAGGTCTTGAAATATACGTCCCGAGAGACGAAAAAATACCCATATAATTATTATGAGAGGACGTAAATCATTCCCGTCTTGAAATAACCGTACCGCGAGACGAAAAAAATAAAAGTCCCGTATAATTATTATGAGAAGACAAAAATAATATACATCTTAAAATAATCGTCCCGCGAGACGAAAACAAGTTTTCCATTGTTCAGTAACAATTATAGAGCAATATTTTAATTTATTTCTTATAATCGTTATGGTCTCTGCTTATATGGAAGAAGGTGCGCAACACCGTCAACAAAAAAAACCAAAAATCAATGCTATTTTTTAGACATTTCAAACATGCACCTTTTAATGAATGAATGGCATTCAAAAACGTTTTCCCAAAAAATTTCTGCAAACTCTGAATAAAAAGTGTGAAGTTTTTATGAAAATTTGTTAATTTTTTCAGTCTTTGAATTTTTGGTTTATTTCGTTTCGTTAGACAATGGCATATACTTTTATAAACAAAAAATTAAAGTTTATTAGAAAAAGTATAAAAAATAGCCCAACTTGGGTAACCGTATAATTTTTTCGCGGGATGTATATTCAAATATGAAGACAATAGCGACAAAAAATTTATTACAGAAGATAGATCTGTTTATATTAGGGAAAATAAATCTTATAAAATGAGATCAGTAACACAAAAATGGAAGTCCACAATAGAAACTTTTAGTTTCAACGCATGAAATTTACGTAAAATTTCTTTACTTTCAACCCCCGAATTATTCAATTACTTAATTTTCTGCAGCGTCGTCATAAGGCAAACTGCACTTCCAAAGTTTTTTTTTCAAAATAAGTAAAAACAATATCAGCTGATTGCCAAAAAATGCCTACAGCTGCGATCACCTGTTTTTTGGCATGTGCTCTTATCTTTTACAATTTCTTTCATTTCTAATAAAATATCTTTTATTTCTATTACAATTTATTCAAAATACACTAACACACTGTACCAAAAACACCAATACACTTACGGCGGGTAAATTTGTATGGATCGATTTTTTTCGACATCGTTCCTAGCATATTCGGATTCTTATTAACAAAATTAATTATTAACAAAAACAAACAGTACCAACAACCATATGATCAAGTGAATTGCAGCGGAATAGCTGCTCTTGATTGTGTTGGCATAACAAAAATGAAAATAGTGGAAAAAAGCAAACGATAATTTACAAGGCGTACTTAGCACGGTGCATGGGCAACTGGCTGAGTCAATGGGATCGTCGGTTCGAAGCGTACTGAAAGAAGTCTGATGAGGAAATGTGGTGATTTCCGAAATAGCTATAACTTCTACCATTTTTTCAAATTATTGTTGCTTTTCCACAATAAATTTTCATTAAAAACGGCCTCGAGCTCAATAAAAATTGTTGAATATAATTGTTATAAGGCCAAAAAAATAACAAAAACAAATAACTTAAGGACGAGCACACCTAAACGTTAAACATTCTAAAAATAGAATTATTAGCAAAAACCAACAATACCAACAACCACATGATTAAGTGAATTGCAGCGGAATAGCTGCGCTTGATTGTGTTGGCATAACAAAAATGAAAATAGTGGAAAGAAGCAAACGATAATTTACAAGGCGTACATAGCGTGGTGCATAGGCAACTGGCTGAGTCAGTGGGATCGTCGGTTCGAAGCCTACTGAAAGAAGTCTGATGAGGAAATGTGGTGATTTCCGAAATAGCTATCACTTCTACCATTTTTCCAAATTATTGTTGCTTTTCCACAATAAATTTTCATTAAAAACGGCCTCGAGCTCAATAAGAATTGTTGAATTAAATTGCTAAGATAAATTAAATATTGCAATATGGGTATCAAATTAAAAAGGTTTAAGAAAGCTTACTACTGAAAATATTTTTGAGTCGGGTTGCCACCAATTTCTAAAATTTAATTCAATTAAGTTTATAAGATAAAGTGTGTATTAAACTATTTGAAACATTATTGATTAAGAAATATTTCCTATAGGCCTGCCTGAGCGGTAAAAACTTAAAGCCATACTCGCAAATATTATTCAAAGCTTTTGAAGCTCGCATCAATCTGGCTAAGGAATTCATCAATATTTATTCAAAATTAATTAAGTTAAACTTTTGGCAAATAAAATTAAT
>NW_023458555.1:114542649-114551084 GCF_013731165.1 Rhagoletis pomonella
ATATTGTGTAATTTATCGTTCCCGGTTAAAGATATTAATTTATTTAGTTACGAAAAAGCTATTCACGTTTACGTTTACCTCATAAACTGAACAGAAATACAGTTCACCAGCTGAACGATAAGGTGCAATGTAAGGGTTTACATGTTATTTATTCAAAATCTCAAGTAAGGTTTTCTTAATGGTAAAATGTGAGTCGGAGGTGTCAAAATAGTCGTAATGCTTATTGAAGTCCTGGCATATGCAACGAAAAGCATCATGCATTTAAAAACTTGTTCTACAAATAGTTAGCTTAATAGGCTTGTAATATCTATAAGGCCTAGAAGGAATACAAAGCGTGATATGGTTCAGTAGAAAGGGACTACTGACCATCCCGTTCAAGATCCTAATCATGAACAAAACCCCGAGCATCTCTCTACGGCTGTGCAGCGTTGGCAAATTTATGAGCTTCAAGCGGCTTTTGTACGGTGGGAGATTCAATGAAGAATCCCAAGGCAAATTATTTAATGCGAATAATAAGAATTCTTTCTGTACCGACTCGAGTCTGTCAGAGTTCGTTTGATATCTAGGGTTCCATACGACGGACCCGTATTCTAAGATCGGCCTGACTAGGGAGGTGAAGAGAGCTTTAGTGACATAAGGATCTCTGAATTCTTTAGCCTAACGTTTGAGTTTGATAATTACTTTTGAAACCATTGTTCACATTTGTAGTGAATTCAAGAAGGTTTGATACAGTTGATTTTCCTTTACAAAAGCCGTGTTGTTATATATCGATAACGGGTGTTATGGAATACGATAGTTCTTCCGTAACGATTCCTTTAAATAATTTAGGAATGGCACACAGCTTAGCGATTCCCCTATAATGCGCAATATTCGACCTGCTTTCATTTTTATAAAGCGGCAAGATATACGACTCCTTCCACAAAGAGGGGAAAACTCCTTGCTTTAGAGAAGCATTGAAGATGTTTGTTAATGGCTTATATAGATAATCAGCACAACTTATTAGGACACAGGAGGGAGTACCATCCGGGCCGCTTAGAAAATAATTTTTTAAATTATTCAAATGAGAACATTGTCAACGGAGATTGAAGGAATACGGATGTGGTCAAACTGTGGGAGTGGAAAGGGATAGCTAGAAGTTTTTTCATTTGGCTCGACAGAATAGTTCCATTCAAAATAATTTGCAAACATATCAGCAATCATATCATTATCACTAGAAATAACATCATCTAAGTTCAGTTTTGAGGGAAACCCATTTATTTTACGTTTTGAGTTAACAAAATGATAAATGACTTGGGATAAGAAACGATGTTAATGCGAGCTTTATTAATGTAATTCCTGTAATATTTTCTGTTTAAGGCATTGTATTTATGACGAAGGATGGAGTACGCGGCGTAGTGAGAAGACAGGCCTGATTTTTTATAAAGTTTAAATGATTTAGTTTTCTGATTTTTTTAATGCTTTAGCTCTTAGAGTTAGTTAGAGAGTTAAACCACAACGAGTTACGGGGTCCGGTATTTTCTTTAACAAGAGGAATGAGTTTACTGAATATATTATTCAAGATTTTACTAAAGTGTAAGGCACTGTTCTCAACATCCCCATCGTACTCAGGGCAGATTATTTCAGATATAGCTATTTTAAGCTTGTCGTAGGTAGCGTATTTGAAAGAATATCGCCGGCCTTTTGGCTTTCTAGTTTCAGGACAATAACATTAATCGTAGGATGGTGCCAAGGACAACTCAAGTGGTGGGTGATAAGGGTCTATAGGTATAACTAAAGGATCGCCGCGTATTATAGTGCATTTAGCAGTATCGTCAATAAATGCTAAATCAAGACATTTACCTAAGTTGTTGATAACTGGATTAATCTGATATAGACCAAGATCGGAAAGTTCGTTAAATTGGTTAAGTACATCCCGAGAAGAATTTGGCACCAGAATTCCATCCACCGAATCCCAGGAAACACACGCTAGATTGAAATCACCCAATACAACAATAGATTCGGAGGGCTTGGCTAGGCAAATAAAGATAGCAATAATGAAGAATGTTTGAAGTAAACCGAAGGGTTAGAGTTTGGTGGAATATAAATTGCAACAAGAAAAACACTACTTGAGGGGCACCGTATTTTAACACAGAGGAATTCAACATTATCGGAACCTGTAAACACAACTTTTTGAGAGGAAAATTCGGTCTGAACAGCTATTAAAACACCCCCGCCTTTTCTATCTAAGCGATCATTTCTAAATATTTCATACTTAGTACACAATATTTCACTATTAAACACATTCGGTTTTAGCCAAGTTTCAGTAAAAACCAAAATTTCATAATTTAAATCAAAAGACTTTAAGTACAGCTCAGTTAATTTTGTATTTAGGCCTCTAACATTTTGGTAATAAATATTGAAGACAAAATTACTTATAAGTGTTTTGATCCTGGGGAGGGAATTTCAACAGTATTTTCATTCCGAGCTCGAGGTTTAAACTGAAACTCACGAACTAAAGCATCATTGGGCCAGAATGAACCAGCAACAATGTTTTGAAAATGGTCGGCGGAAATATCAATTTTGAAGGAAGATATGCTTCTTTCGTATGAAAAATTAAATTTTCTATAGCTATGTGCCGGGGATTAAGCTCTGATGTTATATAAGACTTAACATCTTCTACCGACGTTTCACTAGAAAAACGCGAAACAAACACAAATTTATTCGCAGGAACTACGATAAATTCTTTCGGTAACGGAGTAGGTCCACTTTGAGATGTAGGTTCAGACTCAGCTGTCGTTTTTGCTGCAGCCCTTGTAGTGACACCTGAGGAAGATACAGCTTGAGATAACTCAACACACGGAGAATTAAAACTTATTAATTCCTTATTTAAGCCGGGAGTAGGCAAAGAATCAGTTGGCGGAGTGTCAATGTCTAAAGCAATGGGATTAGGAACAATGCTGTCTCCCCCATGCTTCCGCTTTTTTTAAGCTTGTTTAAGCTTGGGTGATGGAGAGGATGAAGATTCAATTCATTTAAAGTCTTTAAATGCATCTTAATATCGCTTAAACTTTTCGTTTAGATGTTTTAACTCCTTACCCAACTCCTGGAAGCCACTTCTGGCGCTCCTAAGCATTTTACAAAGCTCAACTTCGGTTGATCTGCACTTGGGGCAAGACCAACGAACACCTTTGTTATCGGTTATGATATCGGCCACCCTACCATTGAGACCAGCACATTTTACGTGAGCTAAGTCATCACACAACCAACACGCAACGCAACGCTCTAAGTCGTTTTTAACGTTACATTTTTCAAAACAGCAGGATGAATACATTGCAGCGCGAAGTAGTAACAATTTGTATGTATGGACCAGAAAAACTTACAGTGTACGCTTTTAGTACGATAGTAGCAAAGATGAGCGTTTGAGAGACATAGTAGTCTAGGTATTGTAAGTTCAATGGTTAGAAACCGTGCTGAACTTAACAGTTTTAAAGCCACTGCGCCAAAAAGCTTAAAAGCATAAAAGCAAGCCAAAATCAGCTGTTTGCAGGAAAATTATTTGATCGATGATAAGCAAAATGTATGATAAACCGCGGAAGATGGGAAAAGGCACTCTCACGCAAAACAACAATAATGCACCAACAGAGGCAAATATGCAAAAGGAATGACAAGAATATTAATATTTGCAACGAATGGCTCAAGTACCGCTCCAAGCTAGAGGGGCTCAATAAGATCCGCATCGACCGTTGGATGGGCATGATTCAGCGTGTTCAGACAACGTTGCATGGCTTTTGCGATGCAAGCTCACAAGCACATGCTGACGTCATCTATACGAAAACTGTTCACGTAGACGATGTTGCGCACATCTCACTTCTTACAGCTCGCACGAAGGTGGCACCTCTGAAGGGCGCTACTATACCCCGCCTGGAACTGTCGGAAGCACTACTGTTGGCTGAAACTATTCAAAATGTGCGGGACTCGCTGGGCTTAGTGGATGCTCCATACTATTTGTGGTCGGACTCGGCTATCGTTTTTTGCTGGTTGGAGAAGCATCCAACAACACTTAAGCCGTTCATATCCAACCGGGTTCGCAGGATACAGGAACTGACATCCCAAGAAAGATGGTACCATGTTCGTTCAGCACAAAACCCTGCTGGTTGTCCGAAGAACTGTTAGTTCATCCGCTTTGGTGGCATGGTTCTGGTGTGCTAGGCAGCGCTTCCTCAAACCAGCCCGAGATCCCTCTTAGCCAGGCCAAATCGGACGCGCTCCTTGCTGAAAGGCGAAGTATATGTCAGTCAATGGTACTCCTTGCGCAGCCTCTGAATACCCGTCGTCCAGATGGATACATTATGTTGTTGACCGCCCGGTTTAGTTCAATACAACGCCTGCTGGGTACAGTGGCCATCATGCTGCGCTGGTTGAAGGGACGTCGACACTTTCGTCAACCTGTGGTCAGTGCCCAGGAACTATATGATGCCCTATACACGCTAATCCGTCTAGAGCAAGGGGAACACTTTGCTGCTGACATTCGACAGTTGAAGTCCAGTTCAGGTTTGTCCTCCTGTACTAAAATACTCTCATTGAATCCATTTTTAGATGAGAACCACATCCTTCGGGTTGGAGGGCGAATACATAAGGCAGAACTTGAGCATGACCAGCGATTTCCGATCATATTGCCGAAGTCAACTCCTTTCGTGCAGCTCCTAATACGTAAGGGGCATGAGGCAACGCTACATGGAGGAACTCAGCTCATGCTACATACCCTCCGTCACCGGTTTTGGATTCTGAATGCATGGCAGGCGGTCAATAGTTTTATCCACAAGAGCGTAGTGTGCCGCCGTCATAAGGGAGAGGTGTTCAGTAAGCAAATGGCTTCGCTACCCGGACAGGGGATCAAACCCGCGAGACCGTTTGTTTCGTCCGGGGTAGACTACTGTGGCCCGTTTACACTTCGGGTCGGCGCAAAGCGCTCACGCACGTACATCAAGACGTACCTAGTCATCTTCGTATGCATGGTCACCAAAGCCGTGCACATCGAAGTCGTGGACGATTTATCCACACCAGCTTTCCTTGACGCCTTCACCCGTTTCGTCAGCCGCCGAGGTCCCTACCGCGACCTATACAGTGATAATGGCACTGCCTTTGTTGGTGCTAACAGACTCTTACGCGAAGACCTAGCCGCATGGCATAGTGAAAACCACCAGCGATTGTTAGCGGGCTCGGGTACCAATTGGCACTTCATTAAACCAAGTGCCCCGCAAGGTGGGCTATGGGAGGCGGCCGTAAAGTCGGCAAAGCATCACTTGGTTCGCTGTGTGGGCTCACAAATCATGTGGCATAGTCAATTGCAGACCTTGGCTACCCGGATCGAAGCATGCTTGAATTCACGTAGAATTGCGCCACTGTACGACGACCCGGAAGATAAATTCGCGTTGGCACCCGGTGATTTCCTGATTGGGGCTCCGCTGATAGCGGTCCCTGAGCCAGACATCCAACATATTCCCAACAACCGACTGAAACAATGGCAATGGGTACGACAGGTTCAACAAGTGTTTTGGCAGCGGTGGAGTGAGGAGTACCTGACCACGCTGCAGACGCGCCACAAATGGCATCGGCGCACCACTAACATCAAGGTCCACGATATCGTACTCGTCAAGCATGAGAACTTGCCTCCGACTCACTGGCGCATGGGTCGCGTCTTGGCAGTACATCCGGGCGCTGACGGAGCGGTGCGCAATGTCACATTAAGAACTTCCGGCGGATGCATGACTCGAGCTGTTCAGAAGCTGTGCCTCCTACTGGTGCCTGAAGATTTCGAGTCAACCGACTCGACCGGGCAGGTTGTTGAAGCTGCAACCTCTTAGTTAAATTTATTTTCTGTTATTTCGTAGTCTTCTGGCAATACTGTTCACTCTCTTGTCATTCATTTCTGTTTTGTGGTTACATTTGTTTGTTTCGTTGAAAAACCATTGTACGGTACTTTAAATTCCTTAAATTTACTATAAAAGGCGAGGAAACTCTTTTTAACTTCTTCTTGTGCACAGATAAGCGGATGAATAATAAATTGTATTGGTAAATCGTGAGTTTGCGTGTTTAGTTAGTAACAGTATGTATATATATACATATGTATAAGCAAGGTAAAAAGAAACCTCACGGTTTGGCTTGGCAAATGTCCGGGTCTAGGAGCCTCCGGGCTTGGGGCACAATCTTTGCGCTGCGGGTTTGCCATTGATTTCTTCGAGATGCGGTTAAATAATTGAGACTCTTCGATTTACTGGAAATATGACTAACAATAACTTGTTTTCTTTTTAATTTTCGTGTATGATATATCATTATAATAACATTATCTTTCAACACGTACATATGTTAGGTAGTAGGCATTTGAATCGCTCTTCTAATGCCATTTAAATATTTTAACAACATTGTCATTATTGATTCGCAACTGCATTTCAAATAAAAATATCTGATTTACAAATTGGCCTTTGCATCCATCGATTCAATCACCTGATATCCCTTTAGATACGCAGTGGATAAAACTTTTTATAGCGTCTACGGAGTTCAGAGAATTGCCGTAATTGTTAAATTTCTGCCTGTACCAGCAAGCAACAATTTTTTTAAATTTCTAGCATATTTTTGCCAGCCCTGTTTACAATGTATAAGGAATCATGTAAATCTTTTCGCCAACGCGAAAGGAGTATTTGCATAGTAAAATCAGTCAAATCTATTTGGTGTGTTTTTTTTGCTAAGTAATGAAAGAAAACACTGAACTTAATCATAATTAGGCATTTATAGAAAAAAGGCTAATTAAATTTGTGTTAGGTTCGTTTTCGTGACATATTTATCCCTTGAATACCATCCCAGCAAAAAACACGATTACCACAGAAACGAAAGTGGAAACGAGCTAGGCTATGGAAATCGCTTACCCTTTCGCTTCAAGAAGGCATTGTTTTAACATGGGCATGTCATTGGCCGTAAGCCCTTACCGGCAGCATTACCTTCGAAAGAAGGGAGAACGCATGGATAAACAGAATCCAGAGAAGCGAACAAAGAATGCCTTACAGAGAAACTAATGTAGAATGCCTAGATAAGTACATACTTATTTATATTAAATTGAAATCAGAAAATGTCTTAAAAGAGTAAAATTAATTAAATTTTTTATAAATCAATTTTTATACATACGGGTACATATGAATGAATTTAGATTTTACTTAAAAATCGCTTTGCGCATACATGCATATTTAATTAAGCTTAAGATTGTACTTCTTCACTATTGTACTTCACTTCATTGACTGACTTCAACTTCGCTGCAAATTGAACAAAGCAAAACACGATTTTTAAGCGAGGCAAATTTCCAAAGAAAGTAACGGAAGAAAAAGAATTTTTGGATATTCATTATATTTTTTGGCTGACTACGATGCAGCATTCTACATTAATTATAATAATAGATTGGGGCTTACAAATATGTTAGTGTTTGGCCGAGCTTCCCCTCCGACTTGTGGCGTGCGCCTTGATATTGTCACGCAAAGCGGAGGGACCTACAGTTTTACGCCGACTCCGAACGGCGATTGTATTTTTATGAGAAGCTGTTTTTTCATGGCAGAGATACACTCGGAGGTTTGCCATTGCCTGCCGACGGACGACCGCTGTTAAGAAAAAACCTTTCTTCTATATTTTTTGTGATATTGTTTTGACCAAGGTTTGAACCCGGGAGCTGCGGAGTGGAAGTGCGCACTGCTTACCACTACACCACAGCGGCCGACATTGCATTCCCCGAAATGAAGCAAAGAAGCGAAATAAAAAAAATATTGTAGGATATTCTACTTTGCATTCCCTGAAATGAAGCAAAGAAGCGAAGCAAATAAAATATTGTACGACATTCTACATTGCATAGTAGGACATTCTACTTTGCATTCCCCGAAATGAAGCAAAGAAGCGAAGCAAATAAAATATTGTAGGACATTCTACTTTGCATTCCCTGAAATGAAGCAAAGAAGGGAAGCAAATAAAATATTATAGGCCATTCTACTTTGCATTCACCGAAATAAAATAAAGAAGCGAAATAAGTAAAATATTGTAGGACATTATACTTTGTATTACCGGTAATGCCCAAAAAAAAGCGAAAAAATTCGAAGGCATTATAATGCTATGCCTTCTAGAACACGTTACCACTAAAAGCGATTACCAATTTTTTACTGGGATAGGGCCACAAAAATCTACTTCAGAAAAATTCAAAAACGGCATTCATATTTCTGTGGCATATTTAGATCGGCGAGTCCGGACATGCCCTCCGTTTTTTCAGATTGGTTCTAATTTACGAATAAATGCGAATTGTGTAGAATTTTCAGTTTCCAAAATTTTAATGCTTTCTCAATTAAAATTAAACCACTGATATAGCGGTGAGGTTAGGTGAGCAACACAACATCACATGGCATAACTAAACCTTTAATTTTATCATC
>NW_023458555.1:114551184-114552385 GCF_013731165.1 Rhagoletis pomonella
CCCCGGCCAGTGCATAAAGCATTTCCCTCTCCTACGAAAAAAAAAAAAAAAAAAAATAAGTAAGGGCTAAGCTCAGGGCCTTGCCGGGGTCACACAGGGCGGATCGTGAACGGCCTACTTCGGTGGGTTAGCTGCGAATAACCAATAAGCAGTCCCAGACCAAGAGCGGCAGGAGCCGAGGGCCTGATTTAAAAGATCAGAAATGCTTGATGAATCTCCTGTGTCCGGGCGAACAGATGCCGCCTCCCAAAAAGCATCCCAGGATTGAGACCAGTTAGATCCTGTTCATGTCATACTGGAACATGTATACGATTAATTCGACATTGGGCTGGCGAGAGCAGTATTCCACCACTTTAGTATGTGAGGGTGACACTTCACCGAAATGGCTGGTAGGCTAATGCTGCAATCGCCTCCGTCTCGTTAAAACCCTGGCAGGTCCTCAAGTACGTTCAATACACGTCGCCATTTAGTTGGCCGCACAGGTCCAGTTGAGATTTACTCCTGGTTTTGCGCTGTCTTGGCTCTGAACACAATATCCCATAAGGACTTGTGTCAACCCTCGCGATGGCCTGCTCCTTTGAGAGGAGGGAACTTCGTGACAGTTAAAGCAACTGTGATACGTGTGGAGATAGCGGCTTGGAGCGGAGACCCAAAAGAACTGACATGATCAAACAAATAACAAAAACAACTGTAATGGGTGTAGATGCTCCCGAGGAAAAATGCAGCGCATTTAGAAAGAGCAGTAGAGTTGTGCGCTCCCCGCCACAAACGCAGGCAAAAGCCGGAACCACGAGCACGGAGAGAGCCGTCGACGTGGTGAAGAAGGGTACACCTTCGCAAACGACGACTCCCAGCAGCCGGGATAGTGGTCATCAAACGCCAGCTGCTGCAAACAGAGACAAGCATGCCACCGCAAGCTTGGGAACGTGCGAAGGCATTGAATATGAGCAATTGGCCCAGATTCGGCTCGTCTTGAAGAAGATGCAGAGTGCTGTCTCCAAGCAGAAAAATGTGTCCATGGACATAAAAACGGGTATGGCCCAAATCGAGGAGAGCCTAAATATACTAAGCTACCTCCGAAAGCAGCGCCGGAAGGGGTCTACCCTTTCCGATCTTTAGAAAACTGGCCCTGGCTCGCAAAAGAGAGCTCGAATCCGATCCGACTCCCCAACAGGCGAGCCGGAAAAGAAAAAAAATACTA
>NW_023458555.1:114552485-114561945 GCF_013731165.1 Rhagoletis pomonella
TTGTAACAAACTCTCTTTGGCCGGGGTAGGACTCAGTCGGACCCAGAGTTCGTATACAAGAATATCCTCCGCGTTCTATATGTTGTCGCTGGCTTCCCAATGTGTGTTCGTCTCCGGTGTCTTCAAATGCTGTTTTGGTGATGGAAATCACCACTCGCTGTCGATGGATACCGCCGCTGTTATCTATCGATTCACTTGGGAAGAACTAAGCAAACCGCTGATGTTTTCGCTGCCCTTTTAAGCAAAGTCGATCTAGCTGTACTCTGGCGTGATCGCAGGTCCGCTATCCTTTTTGTTCCGCTTTGCTCCGTATATATTTGGTTGGGTTTTCTTGCGCCGCGGCGGTGCTGGTACATAATGGTTGGCATTGTTAGTGTCGTTCGCTGTTGTTGACGAAGTACATAATCCGTTTACGGTTCGATTTGCTTGCTGCTATTCCGCTTTACATGCCATTTGTTTTCTGCATATGAATATATTTATCTTTGTAGGTATCGGTCTATGTAGGAACCAGTAGCGTGATTTTGTTGTTTGTACTTGCTGCTATTCTGCTTTACATGCCATTTGTTTTTCCGCATATGAATATATTTATGTTTGTGGGTTTCGGTCTATGTAGGAACCAGTGGCGTGGTTTTTGTTGTTTAGAGGGGCGCAAGGGTTTTGTGACACCTCAATTTGCGAATAATTTAGAGCGTCACAATATATGTACACATATTAGATTATTTATTCTCAAAATGCATGAAAACTATAGTATGCTTGCAAACAATTAATAACATTTTGTGATAAACAGTTTTACAAATGTATTTGCACTTCAAATTTGTATTTTAATAAAGTATTAATTAAATAAATTATTATTGTAAATTATTATTTTAATAAATAGATATAAAGATATTTATACTTGGCAACTCTTGGACTTTTCTTCATTTGTAACAAATGACAGATGTAATCAAAATAAAAAAATAATTGTAATTTTACAAATGTAAACAAAACTGGCGTTCTTCACAAAAAAGTGTAGTTAGGGATCGAATTGCGCACTTTTGTTTCCAATATCAAGTGCCCCCAAGAAGTGTTAAACCACTAAATAGCTTAGAAAACGCTTTCAAAAATTCGAAACGAGAGTGAAGTGCAGTGATCAATTGTGATCGAAATTGCAGGCAAAATTTGTGCGTGCGTAATTAATGTATTACTTATTTGAAGAAATGTTGCCCCTTGTCATTAAAAATAAGCAAACCAAGACCCCCGCGTCCCACTGGTTACATAATACTTGAATAGCCCCTTAATTAACATGTGTTTGTTTTGAGAACGCACGGCCAGTTAAACAGGCATGTCTGAATCGATTTCCTTCATCATTCTTAACTATTTGATGTGCATTTTTATTGTTATGTATTGCAAACAGACATTTTAGGAACTAAATGGGTTCTAATCTATGTACTCAAGCGCACTTATTTTTAACAGTTTCCAGTTTATGTAATATTAATCAAAACAGCTTTTATTTATTTTATGTATTATGTGATTTCTGGAAGCGTTGAATACAAAAAAGGGCTGTGACTGGGTTTATGTAATTTGAAATTGTGTTGATGATTACTAATAATAATAGAAAGGCGCTTACATATCGACACAACTAAAAATTTCATATATTTCAGTAGAGCCAATTAAAGATTTTTTGTTTCGTAATTTAGCAATAATATGTCTTGGAACGTAATTATTCCGGATTATATGCAGTCATACTGTAAGCTTTCAAATTATGTATTTTTCTAAACCTGAAATTTTGAATTGCGCCGTTATTGCAGAGGACCATCGACATATGTTAGTGTTTGGCCGAGCTACTCCTCCGATTGTGGCATGCGCCTTGATGTTGTCGCACAAAGGGAAGGGACCTACAGTTTTACGCCGACTCCTGCCGGGGGCCGACCACTATTAAAAAAAACATTTTCTTTTTTTTGTTGGCCGGAAATGGGCTCGGAATTCATAACTGCTTTGAGAGAATGGAAAATTCAAAAATTTTAAACCTCAATCCTGTGAAGACCCCAAGTCCATCACTAAGGGCCTCCACAATTTGAATTTCATTTTTATACATATTTATACTTATTGTTGAATTTTGATAATTATTATAAGTCAATGAATTGTTAATTATATACATACGTGAGATTGAAATACATATGTACATATTTATATTGAAATTCGAAGTACATACATACGTACTTAGGTAAAAGGAAGTAAAGAAAATATTAGCAACAATGTTGTTAGGATAACTGTCTGCCTGCGTGCAGGACAGTATAAATAGAGCAGCAAATGTAATTTGAAATCACTTCTGGTAGAGTAGTCGTATACTCCAGTCGATCGTGCAAACGCAGATTGGAATGGCTAAGCAACGATTGTGAAGACTAAGTTGCTTAGTAGGTAGTTAAGGTATATGGTGTGACGTGGAAACGCTGCCAAAGCGATACGTTATATTGGTGAGACGTGAAAACGCTGCCAAGTAGTACTTATATGGTGTGACGTGGAAACGCCGCCAAGGAAATATGTTATATTGGTGTGACGTGAAAACGCTGCCAAGTAGTACTTATATGGTGTGACGTGGAAACGCCGCCAAGGAAATACGTTATATTGGTGTGACGTGCAAACGCTGCCAACTAAATAGCGAAATAAAGAAGCGTCACTATAAGAATCATTGGCGTATTTATTTTAACGTTTGGATAAGGGAACCCAACATCCGACTGAGCCACAGCCCAGCTATAGACCGGATAAACCGGGTTCGTTACAATCCTAAGCGAAGAATAAGTAATGAAAACTGGATAGAAAAAAATTGTTGATTTAAAATTGAAAATGATTTCACACTTACACAGCTCTGTTATACATCTATATTAATTATATAAAGAGAAGCCCCTTTCTTTTGTAACACGTAATCTCGCGAACGGCTGGTCCGATTTTCATGAAGTTTTGTATATAAATAGCTTTCAATAACCACCATGTTTTAGGCTAAAAAAAAATTACCTTTTTTCGGGTAGGTGTACCAGGGACCGATCTATTCGAAAAAATCTTATTATGGTCCAATTTGCTTAAAATTTGGTACGTAAGTAGCTTTTTAGCATATATTGGCATATATGATCCATTTTTTCCGGGAAGTAGTCCAGGGACCGATCTATTCGAAAAAATCTTATTACGGTCCGATTTGCTTAAAATTCGGTTCGTAGGTAGCTTTTTAGCATATATTAGCATATATGATCCATGTTTTCTGAGAAGTGGACCAGGGACCGATCTATTCGAAGAAATCGTATTTATGGTCCGATTTGCTTAAAATTCGGTACTTAGGTAGCTTTTTGCCTGGATAAGCTTATAGATTCCTGTTTTCCAGTTTTCATGCAATTTCGAATATAAATAGCTTTGAGCAACCACCATATCAAGGGTCGAATTCGTCACTAAGCAAGATTTTTTTGCGCCAATCAGAAACAACGGAGACTGTCAAAATATAATTATAATATATAATATATCTCAACTAATACATATTTTGAAATCCGTTTTTTAGTTTTCGCAAGGCTCGAGAGCGGCTGAACCGAATTTTTGAAACTGCCACCTGCCTCACGTGTCCCAAGGATGGTTTTGGGCTAAAAAAAAAATCTATATGTAAAGGGGGCGTGGCACCTCCCATACAAACCGACTTTCTCATGCTACGTATCTCTGAAAGTGTGCATGGTAGAGTTCTGGAACTTGGTATGGAGATATACGAAATCAATCGCATACCCTTGGAGAAAAATTTAAGCTATTGTAAAAGGGAGTGTGGCATCTCCCATACAAACCAAGTTTTTTATAGTACGTATTTCTGGAAGTGTTCATGGTAGAGTTCTGCAACTTGGTATGGAGATATACGAAATCAATCGCATACCCTTGGAGAAAAATTTGAGCTATTGTAAAAAGGGGTGTGGCATCTCCCATACAAACCAAATTTTTTACACTACGTATCTCTGGAAGTGTTCATGGTAGAGTTCTGGAACTTGGTATGGAGATATACGAAATCAATCGCATACCCTTGGAGAAAAATTTGAGCTATTTAAAAAGGGGTGTTGCATCTCCCACACAAACCGAATTTTTCACACTGCATATCTCTGGAAATTTCATGGTAGAGTTCTGGATCTTTGTATGGAGATGTACGAAATAAATCGCATACTCTTGGAGAAAAGTTTGAACTATTGAAAAAGGGGGCGTGGCATCTTCCATACAAACCAAATTTTTCATACTGCATATCTCTGGAAGTGTTCATGGTATAGTTCTGGGACTTGGTACGGAGATATACGCAATCAACTCTTAAGGAAAAATTGGAACTCTTGGAAAAGGGGTCGTGGCATCTTCCATACAAACCGAATTGTTCATACTGCATATCTTTGGCAGTGTTCATGGTAGAGTTCTGGAACTTGGTATGGAGATATACGAAATCAATCGCTTACTCATGAAGAAAAAGGGCAGCTGTTGGAAAGGGGGGCATGGCACATCCCATATAAATCGAATTTTTATACTATATAGCTCTGAAAGTATTCATGGTACAGTACTGGAACTTCGCATGGAGATATGTATGTAGTTGAAATCAAGCCCATACTCATGGAGAAAATTTGGGCTATTTGAAAAAGAGGGTGTGACGCCTACAAACGTACCGACCTTTAGCTATCTTTGAATGTATTTATATTTTTTCTGTGGGTGTGTTTGTGAGTGAAATCCTCCTAAATGGTTGTACGGATTTTAACGAAACTTTTTGTTTGTGTTTGAGTGGGTCTCTGGATGGTTTAGTTTCACAATTTAATCCGACAGTTGGCGCTGTAGTTGAGTTATTACTAAAAATCTTATTTATGATCCGATTTGGCTAATGTTTTAAATATGTTTGCAATACTATTGCAAAAACGTGCTGCCAAGTGGTGCTGAAGTCGAGCTATTACTAAAAATAGCCAAGTGAGAAAAGGGGCCGTGAAGGTCAGATTAAATCGACCTGCTGCACCATTGAGTATATCGGACGCTCCTGCGTTGCGATTGGCCCAATGGATGTGATTTTCCAATATTATTTTGCATTCAAACTTTTAAGGTATTTCGTCTGAAATAAGTGCATGTACATTGCATTTCTGTAGAACAATGATCCGCACCCATTTTGAAATTGCCACCAACTATACTGTAAAGCTTCTAGGACATTCACTAGAGAACCAGGGCATTGTTGGCGCCAGGGAGTGAAGAGGAAAAAATTAATTCGCTTTGCTAATAACCGTGCTCTGAAATGCCGCACAAATGGAGAATTTCAAGAACTTCTTCACGGATATAACACTTTCCTTAGGTTATTTAAAGCGGCAAATGACCACCAAGCTATAATCTTAGCAGACGAATGTGCTAAACGTAAATCGTAAACGTGAATTGTTGGTGAAAATGTTGGACCAAAAAGTTTTAATAAAATAAATAATAATTTTGGGCGGGACGAAGTTCGCCGGGTCTGCTAGTAGATATATAAATAAATGCCCGTCTGTATGTAAGTACATACAGAAATCACCCAAAATAAATACAGTTCGCTCTAGAACAGGCATGCCCAACGCCGGCAGAACTCCATAAGCAAGTGCCCTGCGCTGGCAGAATTCAATAGGTAAGCGCCCTGCGCTGGGCACGGCTGCTCTAGAAGCTCCATAAAAAAACACAATTTCTCCGCTTGCTTATGTGCTTAAATTTCGTGTAATAATTGATACCGCAAAACATACATATGTTCAAGTGGACACGTGCCAATATTTCCAGCAATACCCCTTCTGTTTGTATAACAAACAGCAAGCAGGCATCGAATCGTAACATCCGTTCACGGATCGAAAACGATACGAAAGAAAATTACGAGATACGACAAGCAGTATAAGCTAAGTGGGACAAAGAGTACGTTCGCGTGTCATAATCCGAAAATTGTAATTTTACGTGACGAGTAGTACGATATCGTGTGTGACGATTCGAGCCCAGGATTGCATAAAAAAGTAAGCAACAAAGCAAAATCATAACTAATAAGAATTGGCGGCAAAACAACTAATAACGTATGTACACATAATACATACGACATAATATTATTCCCCAATTACCTAATACAATACAGGCTTTATATTGTTTATCAGTTCATATACATATAACATATATATGTACATACTCCCGTTCTTTGAACCCAAAAATAATACTGAAAACAACTCACATATCTATTTACAAGCGGATTATTAGCAAGCAAACTGCATTGCTCATTTACATCCCATCATTTGCATGCACTAACATATACGGATACATACATATATACATGCCTATGTACTAACGCAAAACTGCATACAAAAAAGTTATAAAAAGTGCGGGTACGAAAAATCGCGGCATATATAACATTTTTTAACAAATTTGATACATTATATGATACAAAGAAAATCAGAGCAATATATTTTCAAATAAATTATACATCCTATTAGGGGATTGTTAAATAAACATCCAAAGGGATTATTAAATAAACCTCCAAAACGCGTGTATATCTACATAACATTTACGTTGTTAAAAAGGTGCGGTAACAAAACAAAATAGTGCGGTTCTTTATATTAATTAAATTAATTTGATCGGGTACACAGCTCACTAGCTGTAATTCGTATACCCAGAAAAAAAGGGACAAAATAAGAACCAAAGTTTTTGTCTTTACAAAACATTCATAATAATAGAGCGGTTATATTTAGTAAAAAGGCGATACGTAATCTGACTAATTTAACCGGAGGTTACTCATTTATTTGCTTAAAGCAGTATACACGGAGAATAACCGAAAAAAATAAATAGATTATCAATAAAATAAAAAAATTTCTCGAGTTCACATTTAAATGCAAACGAACAAGTCTCTCATCAAAGAACCGAAAACACCTCAATTGCTAGATATACACGCTCAAAACAGGGTGCGAAGCAAAAAATGACCAAAGATTTTTCGGCCGCAAAATTTATTGCGGAAAGTGACAGTCTAATAAGATACTGCACTAGGTTTTCCGCAGCCCCTATCCAAGACAATTCAGAATCAGTTCTGGAAGTAAAAACCCAAAGTCTTGATAATTTTTGGACACGTCTCCAATCGGCTTATGACGCCATAATTGAAACTGAGGATTCAGATTTACCTGAAAATTTTAAATCCTCGGCTTACGCCAAATATGAAAATTGCTTAGACCAATACGAAGAAACAATAGCTATCATTTCCGATCAACTAAAATTAATAAAGCCATTAAATGCACCTACACCACCCCCGAGAGTAGAGCTGCCCCAAATACAAATCCAAAAAGCAAGTTCAGGCATAGATCTTAAAGTGCCAGCATGTGATACAGAAGTATTTCATGGAGGTTATGAACAATGGCCGTCCTTCCGGGACATGTCTACAGCCGTATACATAAACCATCCAAAGTTATCTCAAGCGTAAAAACTGTATCACCTCAGATACAAAACAAAAGGTCAAGCAGGCGCTATAGTTAAACAATTCGCTCTTAGTGACGATAATTTTAATCTGGCTTGGGAAGCATTAAAATCACGATATGAGAATGAAAGAGTATTGGTCGACAATCAAATAACGATTTTAATGAACTTGCCAAAAATTCAAAAGGAAACAAAGAAAGAATTCATGAAATTACAGTCCACTGTATCGAACTGTTTGTCGGTTCTCGCGACACAAAACATTCCCACTGACGGTTGGGACCCTATTCTGGTAAACGTATGCGCTGCAACTTTACCTGAAAAATCGTTACTCTTATGAGAGCAATCGCTCTCATCCCGAAAAAAATGCCCAACGTGGCAACAAATGAAAGACTTCCTCACTACCCAATTCGAAATCGCAGAAAGGGTAGATAGAAAAATATCAAAGCCGAAAAATACACAGCTCGACCTCAATAGAAGCTACAATAGACCCCAAGCCAGTAACAATAATTTAAATAATCGAAGTTTCAACCGAACTCAGTCGTTCATCGCAGAACAAAACAAACGTATGCCATGCGAATTTTGTAAAGGAGGTCACGCATTAAGATCTTGCGAGAAGTTTAAAAAACTTACAACAACCGAACGATATAATGTCGTTAGAAATAATAGACTTTGCACAAATTGCTTCTCCCACTCTCACATGCAAAAAGACTGTGAAAGTAAATTCAATTGTGTATACTGCCAAAAGAGGCATCACTCGATGCTCCATATTAATAATTTTACCCCCCAAAATAGCTCTAACTCGCAAAGAGCCACAGGGGTAGTTGCAACAGCTAGACCCGAACACCCCGAAAAACTCGAAAACGAGACCGAGAAACCATGCTGTTCAAAAACAACAAATATACAAGCGCTTCATTCCGAAAATGAAAGCAAAATTTTACTGCCAACCGCGATTGTCTTGATTGAACATCGAGGAGGATTATTCAAGCTTAGAGGTCTAATCGATCAAGGCTCACAAAGATCGTTTATCTCATCAAAAGTATAAAACCGGCTAAAACTCCCAGCCACAAACTCAAACTTTATAATTTCTGGAATGGGTGGAAGAGTAATACAAAATTCTAAAAAAATCTGCTCATTAACCCTGATTTCCCCCAATGCGGATGTAAGAATAGAGGCACACGCCGCAACTTTCAAATATGCTTCCAAGCTATAAAGTAAATGGCAAAGATCGCCAAAAATTTGCCCACCTCAAATTAGCGGATCCCAACTGCTACACCCCGCAAGTTGATATCCTATTAGGCAGCGAACTAATCCCCCAAAATAATACTAGAAGGCAATGAAAAAATTTCAAATACCCTGTTAGCCCAAAATACCATCTTTGGATGGATATTGAGGGGCCAAGTAAAAGAAAAAATATCGGTATTCACAACTCAAGTTGAAGACATTTCAAACGAATACCTCAATTCTCAATTAAGAAGGCTTTGGGAGTTAGAAGAACTCCCCCCCCCCCCTCCATGCAAGTCATTACCCCAGAAGATAAGTATTGTGAAGACTTTTATAAAGCCACAACTACAAGATCAAAAACGGCCGCTACGTCGTACGGCTACCATTCAAGCCACAATTTCCCGACACACTCGCCTTAGGTCACTCCCGAACCTCAGCACTTCAGCAATTTTTATGTATGGAAAATAACCTGCTTAAAAAAACGAGCTAAAAACCTCGTATGACAATGTACTCGAGGAATACCTTCAATTAAATCATATGGAAGTAGTCGAGTCATATGAAAAAATAACAAAAGGTGAATATACAACATTTTACCTCCCACACCATGCAGTAATGAAGCCAGAAAAACTTACAACAAAAGTAAAAGTTGTATTCAATGCCTAGAAATGCACAAGCTCAGGCAATTCATTAAATGACGTATTATATATGGGACCCACCCTACAACCTGATTTAATGCTCCTAATACTAAATTGGCGCATGTTTAAATACGTTTTCAATGAGGATGTCGAAAAAATGTACAGACAAATCCTTGTACATAAAAACGACC
>NW_023458555.1:114562045-114565888 GCF_013731165.1 Rhagoletis pomonella
AAAACGAAAAGTTAACATGGTTGCATTCAGGTATTAAAATAATATTAGGCATGAGCGGTGTTCACACATGTACAAGCGGTGTTCCCACATGTATATCTCGATTACCAGTAGCCCACTAGAACAAAACACATATCGTCAACTGAAATGCAAAAAGACTGTTTTTGATTGATATGATGGATTTCATCGAATTACAACTACCACATCATTTAATGAAAAAAAATAAAATAATTTATTCACGACTTTTTCCATTTCAGTTACGAAGTTGTTTTTGCATTCCAGGTGACGATATGTATGTATATATTAATTTCTTCTATGGGAGTATGTATAGGTAAATTCAAAACATTAAAGCCGTTTTTCTCGATTTTGTTGTTTTTTTTTTTTGAGTTATGACACTATTGAAGTAAATGAGCAATAGGGTTTTTTTATATGGATAAAATGAGTAACACCTACAATAAAAATAAATTTTTTTAACCCACGCGATTACTTAGCCTCTTCAAACTTCCACTTTGTCGCTACCTTAATATAGAATGGCCTAAATTGATTTTTCTTTAAAGTGCTTTGTACTAAAGTCGGAAGATTACTCACTAAGAACCTAACCGAAATCGAAAGCGACTACTGCATCGTTAAATAAGATACATTCTTGAATAAAATACAGTGTCTTCAAAAAATTCTTAACTGAGAAACTTCGGGATCGATAAAGGTTTTAAAATAATCTGTGCAGAAACAAAAATGTAAAACAAGGCATTTCTGTATTAGGATAACGAAATATACATACATAATTTGAATTTTATACATATGTACATTATATAAGCATGTAGCAAATTAAATATAAGCCGCCATCGATTCGCCAATGAGGTACAACCAAACTCGCTATCGTCTATCAGTGCTAGCTAACTTTGTTGTTGCTTTCACATGCAAAATTCTTATTTAAGCGACCGGAACTCAAACATAGCGAGCGAGAAGTGGCGAATCGATGACGGCTATACTTAAATAATAAAATAAATAATAAATTCAGTATTCTTTTAAGTTCAAAAACGCCAGTACAGCAAAAAAAATTAGTGTGCTTAAAGCAGGCTGACCAAAATCAGCAATACAGCAATACAATACAATAAGGCTTTAAGGCTTTTTCATAGCTTCAGCAAGAGCCAAAAATCCTTCTCCTAGTTTAGCTAGAGCATCATTAGTTCTTGGTTGCTGCTCAAGCATACGGTCATCGTACTCTTCTCGCTTTCTAATATGTTTTAACACAACATCAGCGAGTTCCTGTGATCCTCCTCTTTTGTTGTTTGTTCTGGATGGTGTTGCCTCAATGGGTAAGTTGGAAGGAGAAATATCGCTGCGAGAAAAAAATATTGGTTCTGCAGGGAGGACTATTGCTGATGGGTGGACTGCAGGGTTCTTCTACCGTAACTTGCAAAGCTGAGACTTCCTCATGTTCAGTGGAGCATACAGTATCCTATAATATTAAAAAAAAAACATTAATACTCGTATGAACGGGTGGACTGCAGGGTTCATCTACCGTAACTTGCACAAAGTTGGGACTACGTCATGTGCAGTGGAGCATACAGTATCCAATAATTAAAAATGGGATCTATTCTTGCCTGGAATCCCAGCTACTGAGCAGGAATCCCATCCACTGTCATCATTCCCAGTGCCTCAAGTGCTTGGCTGTCAAAATCTCCCAAATCATCAGGCTTTGGCCCGCCTCCTGTGCCCATTTGGTCCGCTTTGAGCCTTCTCGCCCGACTACGCAATGGTTTTTTTCCAGTTTGCCAGTGACTGCAAAAAGGAAATACAAAGTAAAAATTTTTTGCTAAATAAATGCATGTTGCTACTTACCTCCTTCCACTTAATTGGGGTACGTGTGGGCCCGTTCAGCGCATTCAAATTTTTGGCTAGTTCCTCCCACAGATCTTGCACCTGTCGTGGCTGCGCAGGTGTATTTTTTCCAGTCACCAGCTCTGGATTCTTCTTTGTATATACAATATAGCATTGCAGTTGTTCCTGCGTTGTCCGCGGAAATTTTCTGCAAGAAACACATTTAATAAATTGAGTTATTTGCATAAATGGCTAAATAAGTTAAAATATACTTACTTTTCTCGCTGCTGCGTTTCCATTTTTCGTCTGTCAATTTCATTATTTTAGTAATCAGCTGTGAATAGTGCTGCCAATAATTTCGCTTTCACCACAAGGTGAACTTTTCCTTGTTCATAAGTTGCTAGGATACCCGGTACAAGTATTGGTTACAAAATTGTAACAAATTTAAGGTGACAAGTTATTGTAACCAAATTGTTATAATAGACCTGTAAAAGAGAACTTAGCATGCGCACATTGTTTGACTTGCTTCTGAGTCCAGGGCCCTTACTCTGTAATTCGATACGCAAAGCAATGCGATTCGAAAATCAAACGCGATGCGATGGGAAATTCGCACTCTCTATTGCTTTCGCATCCCCACCAATGTTGCCTTTTTACTTGTACGCTTATTTCTCAAGAAGGGTTGGCATTACTGACAGAAACGTGAAAGAAATAGAGAACAAAAGAAAGAAAATAAAAACGTTTAAAGGATAAAGGATTGCAAGTTAATTTATTTTAATTAAAAAATGGATTCTGTGGCGTTATGGGATGACTTTCAGAATGAAGAAAGGGTCCAGAGGAAAATAATTCGAGATAACTCAAACATTATGACCCTCAGCGATAAAAGGTAAGTTGAAATATTAGTGTTTTCAAATTACTCAGCATACAAATTTTAATTTTGTATCCTTAGTTTTGTTCAAAATTTTCGGCTCAGTAAAGAAGCATTTATGTACGTGTTGGACAGCATAAGAAGTGAACTAAAAGTTTCCCAAAGATCTACCGCAGTCCCTGAAATAGTGAAACTTTCGACCACTTTAAAATTTCTCGCTCAGGGCGGTTATCAACACTCTATTGGACAAGATCGACATGCAGGGCTGGCACAACAAACCGTATCAAGATGCATTTTAGAAGTATGCAACGCGATTGAAAAAGTTTTGTGTCCGAAACATATAGTGTTTCGTATAAACAACCAAGAGAGAGTTGATGCCAACAGGAGCTTCTATCAAATGTGTGGAATCCCAGGAGTTATTGGAGTGGTGGATGGGACGCACATCCAAATAATAAGGCCGACAAGGAACGAACATTTATTTTTTAACCGCAAATTAAAGCACAGCATAAATGCAATGGTGGTAAGAGGATGATCTACTGAATATGCTATGTATGTATGTATCTTTGTATTTTAGGTATGTGATCACCAAATGCGTATTAGAGCTGTCAACGGAAGATTTGGAGGTGCGTCACATGATTCCCATGTGTGGAACTTGTCAAGCGAGCGGGATTATTTAAAATCAAATTATGCGAATGGAGACAATGGTGTGCGAATCCTTGGTAAGTTCCTTTTAATATCCATTCACGAAATCTTTTATTGACAATTGCACTTCTGTCCTACCATAGGTGACTCTGGATATCCGCTGGAACCATGGCTATTAACTCCGTATAGAAATGCTGCGGAAAATTCTGACGAGCTGTTTTTTAATCAAAGTCTATCGAAAGGAAGATCATTAGTAGAACGAGTATTTGGCGTGTTAAAAGGTCGATTTTGATGCCTTTTAGCTGCACGGGAGCTTCATTATGCTCCAGAAAAAGTTGTTAAAATACTCAACGTATGTTGTGCTCTTCACAACATATGTATTTGGTATAATGTCGAGCAACCTACAGATATTAGAACTGAGCCAGAAGAAACTGTAACCGTTAATGCTGATAATACAGAAGAAATAAATTTTGTCAACATTGCTAGAAGATTAAGAGAAGAAATAAAAAACAATTTGA
>NW_023458555.1:114565898-114567029 GCF_013731165.1 Rhagoletis pomonella
AAAAAAACATGTAAATCAAAATCTAATTAAAAACCTCAAAATTTTGAAGAAGCTTTGATTTAGATGGTTTTTGTTAGATGAGTTACGCTTTTACAAAAAAATAATAAACATTAAATAAAATTCGAAATAGCCAAAGAATGCTAAAATTTCTCTCCCCTATTTATATTTTCGCCACTGTATATCCATATCATCTTTTATGAATGAGGCTATTTGTTTCTATTTCTAAAGTTAACATTTCTTTTTGCAGTTCTAACTCACTTAATCTTAATTTTAAATTTTCACGATCAAGTTTTTGTTTATGGAGAAATTTTTCTCTTGCAAGTTTAAGTTTCTGTTTTTCTATTTTCCTTCCTTTTTTCATATTTTTAAAAATGTTATTCAAATTTACATTTATCTCATTTAAAACTTTACCCGAATGCTTGTGGTAAGCCATTTGGTTTTCGACTTGCTTCTCTAAAAGGTTTTGTTTCTTGCGAGAAGTGCTTCAACATTTGAACAATGATAATCTTGGAGGGAATTACTTTCGCCTGTATTACCTTCCACTGAAGTTTCGATGTGTGTATTCGATGCTGTTTGTGCTGCACCAAACTCTAGTGTGCCTACCATCCCACTCATTGATTCCTCCATCGATAAAAGTTCACTGACTTTCTGTTTCAGTTGCGTAAGTGAGCAGTAATTGGAACGACCACCACCAGTTCCGGAAATGCTGTGTTTGTTACGACGCATTTTTGCTTTCAAATGCGTCTTGTAATCAGCCCAAACCTAAAATTTAAGATTATTGTATATTGCCAAAAACTACTAAAGTTACTACTTACTTTCTTCGAGCCAGCAACTTCACGCATCGGTGGGCCAGCTGCATTTAGGTCGCAAGCCAATTTCTTCCAAAGGTTTGTGGAAACGGTTTTAGCATCCGGCGTCTTCAATAGCCCCTTAGACAAATCCGGGTGGATTTCCATGAAATCCACTAATATTTCAAATTGCTTTTGATTCGTCTGCTTACCTTTAGTATTTTCCCTATGTACATATTTTTTTTAAATAATGTAAATATATGCAATTTCAGTTTGAATAATTCTTTTAACTTACATTTTTATTTGTTTCGTTTGCCTTTGAATTGTAGCAAGAAAAATGCGA
>NW_023458555.1:114567129-114608157 GCF_013731165.1 Rhagoletis pomonella
AAAAAATGTACAGACAAATCCTTGTACATAAAAACGACCAAGATTTTCAGCGCATTATATTTCGCAATTCACCTAGTAGCCAAGCCAAGCCCTCAACTGCGGAGGGTTCCCCTTGAAAAAGATTTCGGCCAACCAACCCCGAAATATTAAAGAATATAAATAAAAACCACATATTAGACACAAACTTCCTCATCTTTGAAAAAGAAAGTACCACCAAAACTCTGGGAATACGATGGAATGCGATATCAGATCAATTCTCATACCAGACCGGGAAATAGCACTTTTTATGGTATCAAAGGCAATAGATAAAAAAGTCCACTCTTAGTTCTTAATCCCTTTCTAGACCCGAAGGGACTGCTATGCGCCAATGGATGTCTGGTAAACTCTAGTTTGAGTTATAACGAGCGGTACCCAATAATAATACCCGAAAAATCCCCATTTGCCACACTGTACATAAATTATGTGCACTTATTGATGCTACACGCCGAACATCGGCTTATGCAGCAAATGATCCGACAAGAGCTTTATATCCCACGACTAAAGCCTCGGATAAAGAAATGTATTTTCCTGTGTAAAGTCTGCACTATACATAAGCAGAAAATGCGCACGCAGATCATGGCAGCTCTACCACCTGAGCGCTGCAATTTCTCTTTGCCCTTTACCATCACGGGCGTTGACTTTGCGGGGCCTTTCCAGATAAAGGCCTCTATGTTAAGGTCTTCCACCTTTACGAAGGGCTATGTGGCCGTTTTTGTACGTTTTTCGACAAAAGCGGTACACCTTGAGTCAGGGGCGCACCCAGGAATATATTTTAGGGGGGGTTTATATTTCTGAAGATATATCACTGGAAAATACTGAACATTTTCTTGATAATACGCTCTTTAAAATACATTTATGCAAGTTTTATGTACAATATGTAATAAATAAATTAACGTTTTAAAATTCATAAACTGCACTTTATTTACATAAGATTAACAGAACTCAAACACTTTTAACCGACTTCAAAAAAGGGGAGGTTATCAATTCGCTGGAATACATAACTTTTTTACCACGTGAACCGATTTCAATAATCCTTTTTTTATTGGAAAGATGGTACCTCAAGGGTCGTCCCGTAATTTGGTTTAGAGATCCGATGATTGGATCATGAAGAAATTAACGGTACCCCTAAATTTGTATATAAGAATTGAAGTCGGTTGTGTTTTTTCCTTAAAAACTACTTGTTTAATAAAAAGTTCTATAAACTCAAGATGCGCTCAACTTTCAAAAGTACCTAATAAAAAATTTTAAAAAAGAGTCAGTAAAAATAAATGTATTGATTCCATGAATTTTTGCACTTTTATATTCATTTTTTCGATTTCCGGTTTCTGGTTTTCGATAGATGGTGATTTTTCACGATTGCTAAATTTTTTTAAAATTTCGAGTTCCGAAAAAATTAACTGAACTCTCAAGAAAAACGAAAAATTCATATAAAACGACGGACGAGAAATGGAAAAGAAATTTTCTTCTACCAAATTTTCATAAATCAGTTTGCAGCTCTCAAGAAAAAAATGCTCGTATATTTATTTCCTCATGAAAATTTACAGCAAAAGCAAAGCGCTTTTTCAAGAAACAGAAATTATAATAAATATTTCTTATAATTTCCTTGAGAGCTGGATTCTTAGCTTTAAGATACAGTTTTGAACCCCAAAACCCACCCCTTGTGTGCGCTAATGCCTTGAGTTATGTTCAGATCTGACAACTGCAGCTTTTCTCGCGGCATTTGCCCGTTTTGTCGGAAGGCATGGATTTCCCTCAAAAATAATGAGCGACAATGGCAAAACATTCGTCGGAGCCCAAAGGGCCCCTGAAAAGCAATTTATCCAATTTATTAAGGAAGTCTCGCCTGAAATCATTAAGATTATGGACCCCAAGGAATTAATTGGCAATTTATTCCCCCTAGCGCTCCACACATGGGGGGACTCTGGGAATCCGCCGTAAAAAGCTTTAAAGCGCATTTCAAGAAAATCGCTGGTAATTACAAATTTACTTATGAAGAGTTCACCACACTATTAGCTCGAGTTGAAGCCGTTCTCAATTCACGGCCTCTCAATACCCTCTCGCAAGATCCCTCCGATTTCACAGCCCTCACCCCTGGGCATTTTCACAGAGGAGCTCCACTTCTGGCCATAACCGAGCCAGACACGCAATCCCTATCCCTCACAAATCGATGGGAAAGAATTAAAGTTCTCCATCCCGAATTTAGCCTTCGATGGAAGGAGGAATATCTAAAAGACCACCAAAAAAGATACCGATGGAAAAACACTCAAGAAGAGCCAAAGATTGGGGACTGTGTCACGACGAATGTCTTCCCCCTACGGAATGGCGGCTCGGCCGCATAGAGAAAATATATCATGGATCAGACGGTCATGTCCGCGTAGTTGGTCTCCGTACACAAAGCGGCACACTAACTCGACCGCTCCTCGAGCCATGTTTCCTTCCAACCACCTCTCCTACCGATTGCGCGAATACTAGTACCTAAAATCATCAAACCGCAATAAACGTAACAAAAACCGAGAATATCAAAAGTGCCTAAATCCGGACCCTCGAACTCACGCCAAGTGGCTTACGCCTATCAATCATGTTCATAACTGCTTACACCTATGCTATACTAAAGTCCGTTCTCCCCTAATGTAAGTAAACATGGACGTGAAAATGCATGAAGCCGCACCAACTCCAACTCTCCGTTCGGCAATCACCGTGCCCCGCTCGGCAGCACCGCCAGGAGCAGCTCCGCGTTCTGCTGCGCCACGCAACGTCACGCCTCGTCCCGCCGCCGCTCCAACGGCACCACCCTGTGCTGAGCTTCCACAAAGGAGCCCAGCAGAAATGCATGGCGTACGATGCCCGCTATGTAGGCGCCCACACAAGCTGCGCCTATGCTGCATATTTAGGAGTATGCAGCCGCCGCAGCGCCAGCAAGGCGCGCAAGCGCATGGGTACTGCCTCAATTGCTTGGCGCTATCCCACGCAATGAGGGAATGCGACTCCCCCATCAGGTGTCAACTATGCGACAGACCGCATCACACGCTGTTGCACCGCATGTTCTGACGTCCGATGATCGAGACGCCTGTGCCACGCAACCATGGGCGGCGAAGGCCGCACGACAGCAGTACAGCACGATGGCGGCGACCACCAGTACAGTAGGGCCACCGCACTTGGAACCATCCTGGGGCTCGATATAGCGCTCCAGCGGTCACACATCGCAACGTCCCCGTCGTGCAACCGGACTCAGCAACGTAGTGGAGACCCTGCAGCAACTCCAGCAACTACTAGGCTGAAGACTCGCCTAGGGGAGCGGGGATGGCTAAATGAGCTCGGCCGTTCCCCCTTTTTCGACCGTGAATGGCTCCGTGGAACAGCAGCAACCCTGCCTAATTGCCTACTCCCCACGGCCCCACCCACGTACACATAATACACCTTACATACACACACACACATCAATTACAACATAACAAGAGAAAAAACACAATTCTGCGATCATCGAGCCGAGTAGACGTCTTCTCCTAGCCAATTTTACCTTTAATAAAAATCCGTTTCTAATTTAGCAAAAGGTGGTTCAATATTTTTTTGGTTCAATATATTTTATTTCTTGTGGAAAAGTGGTGAGTGTGCCCCCCTAGAAGTGTTGCCCTGGTGTAAGAGTAACGAGTTGCAAATATGTTTGCGCAATTTCAAGAGCTACATTACCTTAAAATGGATCGGATGCGGTGGACACAAAAATAGATGTTATGAATCGGAAAAAGCGTGGTTAGAAAAAACTTGTCAATTTGTGGGGTATCAGATACCTAAAGGAGGAAGGTCCACTAAAGACTTTGGGGAATTTAGTGACCAGTCAAAACGTAGGAAAACGTCCTAGCACAAATGAGCCTGCGAGATAGTGGAAAGCGCAGTGAAGCCAAACAAGTTCTCGACACATTAACCCCCATCTGAAGAAACTTCTCTGAACTGCCGCATGTTTTTTTCGAATCACGAAATAAAGATTTCAAAGCGTATCGTGAACGTTTTAGCCCAAAAACTTCAAGGAAAGCTAACCTTGAAGATGTATTTCATCGTCTACTTTACTTTATTCTTCTGATCCTCATATTACGAGTTTAAGACCTTTACAAACAGTAAAAAGAAAATCATTTGATTCAGAAGTAAGACATGCTTTTAGAAAAGAATTATGAATATACACAACCCGAATCTTATGATTATATAGACGAATAAATTTTTATCGTGCCTTGTACCGTTTTGTTATTGTTTCTATTTTAAGTAATCTTTATGGCCCGTTACCATAATTACAGTTATCAATGTACAATGAATTAGTTTTTCAGTGTTTAGAACACGAAGTGACTTATTGGAAATAGTGGATGATCTGGGTTTATTATTTTTCTCTACATATTTTTCAATTTAACAAGAAAATAAAAATTTTTGAACAGTGTTAGTACACAAAATAATGAAATAATATTATAAAAGTAATATTATATTTCGGTTTTGGATGTGTCTTCGTAGTTTTCAGGGGAAAAATCGGGTTGCAGACTTTGAGCGCCAACTTGTATGAAGCGGCCCCATTGTGCGATGGCATCATACCTGCGCAGCTGCAAAGGGCTATGAAGGTGTCGTGCAATTGGTTGGATCCTATTTATGCGAACTGCCTGAGGACCGGGTTCATCCCCATGGCTTGAAAGGTAGTCAGTATTACGTTCATCCCGAAGGGCGGAAAAGGCTCTCATGTTTCCCGTACGGATTTTAGGCCTATCAGTCTCTTCGTGTTTGATAAAAACGCGTTTGCTAAAAGCGCTAGAGAGACCTGTACCTGTACATAAGAAACGCGATTCCTCGTGACTATCAGTCAAGGGCTCAATATTTTTATTGCAAGAAAAGGACGGTGAATACCGCCCTGCACACAGTGGTAAAGTGGTCAGAGGAAGCCTTCACGCATGAAGATTATGCAGTTGGAGCCTTCTTCGATATCGAGAGAGCCTAGTCAAGTATGTTCATCTGGGGTTGGAACTAACCTAATAAGCTTACTTCGTGACAGAGCTGTCGCGGCGTAGTGGGGGAGCGTCTGCACTCAGGACAGAGTCAATAGCAGCACTCCACAAAGTGGTGTTCCCTCTCCCCTGGTCTGGATTGTGGTTGTAAACGACCTTCTAGTGGAACTGGAAAAAGTGGGCTGTCGGGTGATCGCCTATGTAGATGGTGTTGAACTTTTGGTTAGGGGATGATTTATATACACAGTTTTTGATCTGGCTCAAGGTTACCTGAACTAGGTGGGCGTTAACGGCGGCTGTCGAAGAAACCTAACATTGAGGAAAGGGTAGGAAAGGTGTCGGTTGCGTTGTACTGCTAAAGGGGAGCTATCAGTAAAAGGTGGGGCCTCTCGCCCAAATTAATTCATTAGCTCTAGGAAACCATATTTACGCCTATATTGTTTAAAGAAGCTCTTGTCTGGTGGAACTCACTAGAAAAGGCTACACTTGTAAGACACGAATTAGTGGAGCATTAGGAACCACACCTACACTGGCGCTTAACATACGTATGTTGAACATGGCGCCGGCGGATATTGCAGACAGAATTCTCGCAGCGCGAACTGCTATTAGGCTAAGGGAAACCTGGACCTTTTGTGACATAAAAAAGGAGAAGAAGACATATCTCTGCACACGTTACCTCTCAAGGGCTAGTGATGGGATTTCTGATATGCCATTTTGCGATTGGTATTCATGCGGTGAGACTAGGAATTTCGGCAGATCCTTTTGTATCAACTGCGGAGAGGAATATGAAGTGGAATCATCTCCACACTTTCTTTTAGACTGCCCAACACTCGTGGGCTAATATGGAAGCATTTTGGCTCGCGCTTTCGAACAAACACTGAGCTCTCAGGGATCGAATTTAGCTGTATTCGAAATTTCGTAAACTTAACCCAACCCCACCTGTACTTCTTTGAGCTATGAAATAGTTGGTCACATTAAGTATATGCTGTGTTACGAATCTATATCTATCCATATATATAATACGCGAAGGTATTATTTGTGCAGCGTAAAAGATCTGTACCGTTTGCACGATTTTTAAAAATAAGATATCAAGTTAAAGCGCTTGGTCTGTAGATGTGCAATAAGGTTTTCCTTTTCGAAAAGAGTTGCCACCTGATAAAAAATTGCATTCAAATAATTTAATAGTCAATGCCATCAGATCCGCATCGTTCGTTCGATTTTCAAAGGTGAGGTGTCAAATCAAAGGGCTCTGACTTTGGGTGTGGAATATTGGCTTTTTCGAAAAGAGTTGCAACCTTTTAAAAAATTAAGTTCAGAATAATACGCGAAGACATTTTTGTTCCGAATAAAAGATCTGGACAATTCGATCGATTTTCAAAAATGGGGTGTCAAATTAAAGCGCTTGGCCTGTGGATGTGCAAACTGGTTTTAGTTTTTGGAAAGGAGTTGCCACCTGTTAGATAATTAAACTCAAATTATTTACTACTCAATGCCCTCAGCTCCGCTCCGTCCGTTCGATTTTCAAAAGTGAGGTAACAAATTAAAGGGCTTAGGGTGATGATGTTCAAGAAGGTTTTACTTTTTCGAAAAAAGGTTCCATCTGTTAAGAAATTAAGCTCAAATTAATTAAACAGTTAAAAGTATTTAGCCACTGAATTGTACGGACGTGTTTTTCTGAGCTCCGTATTTAAATTTTCGCTTTCATATTTTCATTACGTCGCATTTACCTACGCGCTGTGGTGTTTGTGGTAAATCTATTGCTAAAGACAATGGCGCGTATTCATAGTCCAGCAACTAAGTCGAAACTAACAAAGTTGCAACTTAAATTTAAGTAACTTCTTCAAATTTACCTCTATTCATAGTCGCATTTCAGACTTCTACTAAGTAGTTTCGACTTAGTTTACGATATAGCAAAATGAGTGTGAAAATGTATGGATTTTTCTTTACGATATTTTGGAAAAATTACATTTTTATTAAATAATGTCAAGTTTGATTATCCGTTTATGTAATTTTTATTTTCATTGCATGATTATGCAAAAGAATAAGGTATCATTTTCTTGTTAATTGTGTGAAATAGCCGGAACAACCGCAGTGATGTGAAGTCGATGTTTATCGAAAGCATGCTGTGAAACATACAAATAGTAGATATCTAAATGTTACGGGCTGTTTTTGCTTAAGCATTACGCGTAAAAGCACATTTAACGCATTTAGCTCTAAATGCTACTCTAAATGTACATTTAGCCATACAAAATTCGTCACCTAAATGCAACTAAATGCAACTCCATTTTTGCATTAAGAATCTAAATGCTAAAAGCAACCCTGTGATCTTCCAAAATTTCCACGATTCGAACATGGTTTAATGAGAAAAAGTGGCAACATTGCATTTTCGAGTATACAGTGGCTTGCTGTATTTTAGTGATCGCCGATCGAGATTCCATTTATTATTTTACATTATTTGGATAAAGAAAAGTTAAGAAAATTCAATATCGATGTGATGCTGATAGAAATCTGGATTAATTTGTGATCAATTCTGTTTGTTTTGTTTCCTAATTAAGTGAGGAACTTTTAATTGACAGCACCGACAAATGAATATATACATAAACAAATGGTCGGTCATGGTTAAAACAATTCAAATTTTTGTATTGAAGTTTTGGTTTAAAATTTATTTTTTCCTTTTCAGTAGGGATTTTGCACACTATCTTCTGCGTGAGAATTGATCGTAATAGATACGGATCTGAATAAGCGACTGGAACACGGCTGTTTGTCAAAAGCATACGATTTCGAACTCGCGTAAATGTACATTTGCTAGATGCGATAGCATGAACGCTCTTCGAAAACATATGTTCGAAAGTGCCTAATGTTGCATTTTAAATGCAGCAAAAACGCTGCATTATGCACAAATTTACTTTAAAAGAACTAGCGTGAAACTGACTTATTATTTGAGAATTTTTCTAAATTATTCCAATTATAAATTTGTGATTTAGCTTTATTCGAATTGTAATACGCATTTAATTTCATCTTCCGAATTAAATGGATCGATCTTTGTAAATTTTAATTGGAGATTATTCAATATTATCAAAATCACCATCTACCAACTTAATTTTTACATATTTCGTCTGTTTTCCCTTAATTTGATAAAATGCTTCTTCCTAGTTACGACTTAGTTGCAGCTGCAGCCGAAACTAAATTTTAAGTTGGTACTTAGCCAGAAAAGTCGAAACTAAGGCGACTATGAATAGCTTTAGTTGTGACTTAGAATAGTTTCGACTTAGTTGAGTACTAAATATGACTATGAATATGCGCCATTGGCTATTCATAGTCGCCATAGTTTCGACTTTTCTGGCTAAAGCTGTGTGTGCATTATTCAACTTTGCGTTCAACAATTGCGTTCAACTCAACGCAGGGTTGCACGAAAAAAAAGTTGAATGGCTAAATGTTGGCTGGCGACCAACTTTGTTGAAAGCGATTAGTTGAAAAGCCATTCAACCAAAAGTTGAATGCATAGTTGAACAATGCAAGCACCTTTTTATGGCGAATATTTTGATATTTTTTCATATTTTGATATTTTTAACCATTCAACTTTTTTTTCGTGCAACCCTGCGCCGAGTTGAACACAAATGTTGAACGCAAAGTTGAACAATGCAAACACACTTTAAGTACCAACTTAAAATTTAGTTTCGGCTGCAGCTGCAACTAAGCCGTAACTAGGAAGAAGTATTTTATTAAATTAAGGGAAAATAGGCGAAATATGTAAAAATTAAGTTGGTAGAGGGTGATTTTGATAATATTGAATAATCTCCAATTAAAATTTACAAAGATCGATCCATTTTAATCGGAAGATGAAATTAAATGCGTATTACAATTCGACTAAGGCTACATCACATATTATAATTGGAATAATTTAGATAAATTTTCAAATAATAAGTCAGTTTCACGCTAGTTCTTTTAAAGTAAATTTGTGCATAACATTTAAATATCTACTATTTGTATGTTTCACGGCATGCTTTCGATAAACATCGACTTCACATCACAGCGGTTGTTCTGGCTATTTCACACAAGTAACAAGAAAATAATACCTAATTCTTTTGCATAATCATGCAATGAAAATAAAAATTACATGAACGGATGATCAAACTTGATATTATTTAATAAAAATGTAATTTTTCCAAAATATCGTAAAGAAAAATCGATACATTTTCACACTCGTTTTGCGTATGAATAGAGGTAAATTTTAAGTTGGTACTTAAATTTAAGATGTAACTTTGTTAGTTTCGACTTAGTTGCTGGACTATGAATACGCGCCAATGCATTAAGTCGTTCGCTTCGCAAAGTCGTATTTCATTATTCTTGCAAGGGCATAGAAGAAAACATTTCTAACTTAATCAAAAATAATGCAAATATAATGTTCAACTGTGATAATTGTTTGAACACCAACTTGCATTCTCTCGTTGCTGATCTTGTGGTAGAGGTCAAAGACCTCTAAAAACAGCTTCTAAATTCTCACTGCGTACAATCTGATGTCAGCTCTGCTCAAAGTGTTAGTTGTCCCAACACACACGCTAACAATGCAGCTGTTGATGTACCAATGAATTTGTCATCGTCTGCTGTGCCTGCTAATACGCGCGATTCTGCTGAGTTCTTAGTTCCTACAGTCAACGCTCACGCATCATGCTCTGACAACAACAAGTGTGCTGGGTCGCGTTCCAACAAAAGTGCGATAGAAACTCCGATTGACAACTCTGAGAAAGTGCACTCTCCATCGGCCCGGCGGACCCCTGCGTAAGCCCGCGGGTACGGGCCGGAATATTTGCTGTCAGCACGAACTCGTGCGTGCATGGGCGTTCAATAAAATTTCATAAAAGCACGAATAAGCACGAAAAAGCCCGTTTCTAGTACTGAAAATTTAAATAATCTCTTGATTTTAATTTAAAAAAATAGTACATATTTAAACCTCTTTTGATAAGAGAAAAGCAAAAAAAAAAATATTTGGAAACCGATAAAAAAAATAAGATACTTAGTAGTTTTGTTTTCATATCTGTACATAAAATACCTTCCACTTTTTTTACTTCCCAGAAAATATATAAATATAAATATAACTATTCTTGCAAGAGCATAGAAGAAAACATTTCTAACTTAATCAATTCTCTCGTTGCTGATCTTGTGGTAGAGGTTAAAGACCTCAAAAAACAGCTTCTAAATTCTCACTGCGTACACTCTGATGTCAGCTCTGCTCAAAGTGTTAGTTGTCCCAACACACACGCTAACAATGCAGCTGTTGATGTACCAATGAATTTGTCATCGTCTGCTGTGCCTGCTAATTCGCGCGATTCTGCTGAGTTCTTAGTTCCTACAGTCAACGCTCTGTACATATCTGTACATAAAATACCTTCCACTATTTTTACTCCCCAGAAAATATATTATAAAAATCTTTGATGTGAAAATTTGATTCGCTTAAATTAATATACATACATACATAAACACAAAATTAAAAATACCCAATAAACATTAGGCTTGGTTAGCAATTCGAAAATGATTGGAAAACCAATCTTTTTTCGAGTCTTACCTTCGATAACGAATGTGCAATAGGTTAGTATTCGATTCGAGAACTAAGCCATTCTCCAGCAAAACGGCACCTTCGTTATCCAATGTATTTTCCCTTCGTTACGAATTTGAAATCCAGCCCATTATCGAATTGAAATTTTATTGTGAGAGAGCGATTGTCTTATATTTTCCTTCGAGAATGAGCTGGATTTCACTTTCTCTCTTGTTACTATGGTTTTAATTTTTTTTCGAACCCATTTCGAGTGTATTTCAAATTTACTCTGAACGTTGGAAAACCAAGGTTGGTTATGAGTTCGTTCTCAGTTCGATATGCACATTGGATATCGAAGGTACTTTTCGAACGTACGCCAAAATGTTTATAGGGTAAGAACATATGTATACATACAATAAAAGTTGGCTCTTTATTTCCGGGCTGGGACGTGTCCCGTCGTGCCGGACCGGGCCGGTTCGGGCCCCACTAAAATTCTTAACGTGCGGGCTCGTGCGTGTTTTTGAAAGTTGATTTTGCACTCGTGTCGGGCCGGACCTGAAAATTTAGGCCCGTGCCCATCTCTACTTACATCTATAGAATCTGCGAGGGTGGATGAAAAAAATAAAAAAAGGAGGCAGAAACAACAAAAGTTATGGTAAGAACCAGCAATAGCAACGAACTTCTTACAGTCGCCCGCTTTAAATGGTTCCACTTATCTTCATTTAAGCCTTCGGTTCAGCCAGAGAATATCGTCGATTTTTGTGGCATGCTCATGTCGATAAGCATCACCTAACTTACAAATTGCTAAAAAAAGGGAAACAATCTGAATCTGATTGTCTTAAATATGTCAGTTTTAAACTTGGTGTTATTGAGTCGGAGTACAATAAGCTGATGAAACCGGAGATTTGGCCGGCAAATATAATTATTCGGCCATTCCGTTTTTTTCATCAAAAACTACGACAGAACTAGCTGGTCGCTGCAATTCTAGCAAACGCTTAAAAATCTATTACCAAAACACTTCTGGGCCCTTACTCTGTAATGCGATGCGAATGAGATTTGCTTCGCATTCGCAAAAAAGGTACCCTGTAATACGAAATTCGCGCAGAAATTTTCGAATTACGCATTTCATTTATCCCTTTCGCATCACATTTTTCCCCTTCGCATTCGTAGCACTCTGTTTTTCGAATGTAGCTGTCAAATGGCCGTGACATTCGCATTTTTCTTGCTACAATTCAAAGGCAAACGAAACAAATAAAAATGTAAGTTAAAAGAATTATTCAAACTGAAATTGCATATATTTACATTATTTAAAAAAAATATGTACATAGGGATAATACTAAAGGTAAGCAGACGAATCAAAAGCAATTTGAAATATTAGTGGATTTCATGGAAATCCACCCGGATTTGAAGACGCCGGATGCTAAAACCGTTTCCACAAACCTTTGGAAGAAATTGGCTTGCGACCTAAATGCAGCTGGCCCACCGATGCGTGAAGTTGCTGGCTGGAAGAAAGTAAGTAGTAACTTTAGTAGTTTTTGGCAATATACAATAACCTTAAATTTTAGGTTTGGGCTGATTACAAGACGCATTTGAAAGCGAAAATGCGTCGTAACAAACACAGCATTTCCGGAACTAGTGGTGGTCGTTCCAATTACTGCTCACTTACGCAACTGGAACAGAAAGTCAGTCAACTATTATCGATGGAGGAATCAATGAGTGGGATGGTAGGCACACTAGAGTTTGGTGCAGCACAAACATCATCGAATACACCCATCGAAACTTCAGTGGAAGGTAATACAGGCGAAAGTAATTCCCTCCAGGTTATGAACTCCCTCATTGTTCAAATGTTGTAAGCACTTCTCGCAAGAAACAAAACCTTTTAGAGAAGCAAGTCGAAAACCAAATGGCTTACCACAAGCATTCGGGTAAAGTTTTAAATGAGATAAATGTAAATTTGAATAACATTTTTAAAAATATGAAAAAAGGAAGGAAAATAGAAAAACAGAAACTTAAACTTGCAAGAGAAAAATTTCTCCATAAACAAAAACTTGATCGTGAAAATTTAAAATTAAGATTAAGTACGTTAGAACTGAAAAAAGAAATGTTAACTTTAGAAATAGAAACAAATAGCCTCATTCATAAAAGATGATATGGATATACAGTGGCGAAAATATAAATAGGGAAGAGAAATTTAAGCATTCTTTGGCTATTTCGAATTTTATTTAATGTTTATTATTTTTTTGTAAAAGCGTAACTCATCTAACAAAAACCATCTAAATCAAAGCTTCTTCAAAATTTTGAGGTTTTTAATTAGATTTTGATTTACATGTTTTTTTAGATAGTAAGCTAAGATAGTTGCTGTTCCCTATTTACATTCTCGCCACCGTAAATATACATAAATTTCATATCATAAATATCAATCCATATAATTTTTTATGAATGCTAAAGGCTAGTCAAGCATGATGTAATAAATTAGTCATAATTTTCTTTTTGTAAACACTGAAGTTTATTTTTTTGTTTTGACTGTGTTTTTGTGCTTTTTATTTTAATTATTTTATAAAAATAAAATAACTTTAATATTCCAAGTGTTGTGCTCCTATGTAACGAAAGACTGAAGATCTCTTAATTTAATAAATTATTTATTGCAAAAACATGTTCCCTTATTGTATGTAATTTCGAGTAGCTATCAAATTGTTTTTTATTTCTTCTCTTAATCTTCTAGCAATGTTGACAAAATTTATTTCTTCTGTATTATCAGCATTAACGGTTACAGTTTCTTCTGGCTCAGTTCTAATATCTGTAGGTTGCTCGACATTATATAAAATACATATGTTGTGAAGAGCACAACATACGTTCAGTATTTTAACAACTTTCTCTGGAGCATAATGAAGCTCCCGTGCAGCTAAAAGGCATCTAAATCGACCTTTTAACACGCCAAATACTCGTTCTACTAATGATCTTCCTTTCGATAGACTTTGATTAAAAAACAGCTCGTCAGAATTTTCCGCAGCATTTCTATACGGAGTTAATAGCCATGGTTCCAGCGGATATCCAGAGTCACCTATGGTAGGACAGAAGTGCAATTGTCAATAAAAGATTTCGTGAATGGATATTAAAAGGAACTTACGAAGGATTCGCACACCATTGCATTAATTCGCATAATTTGATTTTAAATAATCCCGCTCGCTTGTCAAGTTCCACCCATGGGAATCATGTGACGCACCTCCAAATCTTCCGTTGACAGCTCTAATACGCATTTGGTGATCATATACCTAAAATACAAAGATACATACATACATAACATATTCAGTAGATCATCCTCTTACCACCATTGCATTTATGCTGTGCTTTAATTTGCGATTAAAAAATAAATGTTCGTTCCTTGTCGGCCTTATTATTTGGATGTGCGTCCCATCCACCACTCCAATAACTCCTGGGATTCCACACATTTGATAGAAGCTCCTGTTGGCATCAACTCTCTCTTGGTTGTTTATACGAAACACTATATATTTCGGACACAAAACTTTTTCAATCGCGTTGCATACTTCTAAAATGCATCTTGATACGGTTTGTTGTGCCAGCCCTGCATGTCGATCTTGTCCAATAGAGTGTTGATAACTGCCCTGAGCGACAAATTTTAAAGTGGTCGAAAGTTTCACTATTTCAGGGACTGCGGTAGATCTTTGGGAAACTTTTAGTTCACTTCTTATGCTGTCCAACACGTACATAAATGCTTCTTTACTGAGCCGAAAATTTTGAACAAAACTAAGGATACAAAATTAAAATTTGTATGCAGAGTAATTTGCAAACACTAACATTTCAACTTACCTTTTATCGCTGAGGGTCATAATGTTTGAGTTATCTCGAATTATTTTCCTCTGGACCCTTTCTTCATTCTGAAAGTCATCCCATAACGCCACAGAATCCATTTTTTAATTAAAATAAATTAACTTGCAATCCTTTATCCTTTAAACGTTTTTATTTTCTTTATTTTGTTCTCTATTTCTTTGACGTTTCTGTCAGTAATGCCAACCCTTCTTGAGAAATAAGCGTACAAGTAAAAAGGCAACATTGGTGGGGATGCGAAAGCAATAGAGAGTGCGAATTTCCCATCGCATCGCGTTTGATTTTCGAATCGCATTGCTTTGCGTATCGAATTACAGAGTAAGGGCCCTGGACTCAGAAGCAAGTCAAACAATGTGCGCATGCTAAGTTCTCTTTTACAGGTCTATTATAACAATTTGGTTACAATAACTTGTCACCTTAAATTTGTTACAATTTTGTAACCAATACTTGTACCGGGTATCCTAGCAACTTATGAACAAGGAAAAGTTCACCTTGTGGTGAAAGCGAAATTATTGGCAGCACTTTTCACAGCTGATTACTAAAATAATGAAATTGACAGACGAAAAATGGAAACGCAGCAGCGAGAAAAGTAAGTATATTTTAACTTATTTAGCCATTTATGCAAATAACTCAATTTATTAAATGTGTTTCTTGCAGAAAATTTCCGCGGACAACGCAGGAACAACTGCAATGCTATATTGTATATATAAAGAAGAATCCAGAGCTGGTGACTGGAAAAAATACACCTGCGCAGCCACGACAGGTGCAAGATCTGTGGGAGGAACTAGCCAAAAATTTGAATGCGCTGAACGGGCCCACACGTACCCCAATTAAGTGGAAGGAGGTAAGTAGCAACATGCATTTATTTAGCAAAAAATTTTTACTTTGTATTTCCTTTTTGCAGTCACTGGCAAACTGGAAAAAAACCATTGCGTAGTCGGGCGAGAAGGCTCAAAGCGGACCAAATGGGCACAGGAGGCGGGCCAAAGCCTGATGATTTGGGAGATTTTGACAGCCAAGCACTTGAGGCACTGGGAATGATGACAGTGGATGGGATTCCTGCTCAGTAGCTGGGATTCCAGGCAAGAATAGATCCCATTTTTAATTATTGGATACTGTATGCTCCACTGCACATGACGTAGTCCCAACTTTGTGCAAGTTACGGTAGATGAACCCTACAGTCCACCCGTTCATACGAGTATTAATGTTTTTTTTTAATATTATAGGATACTGTATGCTCCACTGAACATGAGGAAGTCTCAGCTTTGCAAGTTACGGTAGAAGAACCCTGCAGTCCACCCATCAGCAATAGTCCTCCCTGCAGAACCAATATTTTTTCTCGCAGCGATATTTCTCCTTCCAACTTACCCATTGAGGCAACACCATCCAGAACAAACAACAAAAGAGGAGGATCACAGGAACTCGCTGATGTTGTGATAAAACATATTAGAAAGCGAGAAGAGTACGATGACCGTATGCTTGAGCAGCAACCAAGAACTAATGATGCTCTAGCTAAACTAGGAGAAGGATTTTTGGCTCTTGCTGAAGCTATGAAAAAGCCTTAAAGCCTTATTGTATTGTATTGCTGTATTGCTGATTTTGGTCAGCCTGCTTTAAGCACACTCATTTTTTTTGCTGTACTGGCGTTTTTGAACTTAAAAGAATACTGAATTTATTATTTATTTTATTATTTAAGTATAGCCGTCATCGATTCGCCACTTCTCGCTCGCTATGTTTGAGTTCCGGTCGCTTAAATAAGAATTTTGCATGTGAAAGCAACAACAAAGTTAGCTAGCACTGATAGACGATAGCGAGTTTGGTTGTACCTCATTGGCGAATCGATGGCGGCTTATATTTAATTTGCTACATGCTTATATAATGTACATATGTATAAAATTCAAATTATGTATGTATATTTCGTTATCCTAATACAGAAATGCCTTGTTTTACATTTTTGTTTCTGCACAGATTATTTTAAAACCTTTATCGATCCCGAAGTTTCTCAGTTAAGAATTTTTTGAAGACACTGTATTTTATTCAAGAATGTATCTTATTTAACGATGCAGTAGTCGCTTTCGATTTCGGTTAGGTTCTTAGTGAGTAATCTTCCGACTTTAGTACAAAGCACTTTAAAGAAAAATCAATTTAGGCCATTCTATATTAAGGTAGCGACAAAGTGGAAGTTTGAAGAGGCTAAGTAATCGCGTGGGTTAAAAAAATTTATTTTTATTGTAGGTGTTACTCATTTTATCCATATAAAAAAACCCTATTGCTCATTTACTTCAATAGTGTCATAACTCAAAAAAAAAAACAACAAAATCGAGAAAAACGGCTTTAATGTTTTGAATTTACCTATACATACTCCCATAGAAGAAATTAATATATACATACATATCGTCACCTGGAATGCAAAAACAACTTCGTAACTGAAATGGAAAAAGTCGTGAATAAATTATTTTATTTTTTTTCATTAAATGATGTGGTAGTTGTAATTCGATGAAATCCATCATATCAATCAAAAACAGTCTTTTTGCATTTCAGTTGACGATATGTGTTTTGTTCTAGTGGGCTACTGGTAATCGAGATATACATGTGGGAACACCGCTTGTACATGTGTGAACACCGCTCATGCCTAATATTATTTTAATACCTGAATGCAACCATGTTAACTTTTCGTTTTGACATTTTCTTTTGTTCTTTATTTGTAAATTGCCACAATAAGCTTGCTTTAATAAAATGTAATTTTGTTCGGTCCTTTTTTCCTTCGGACGTCATAGAGCATACACGTGTCTTTTTTAATACGTTCAGATCTTCCACAATTGGTGACCCGACGGTAAGTGAGACATGCCACTCAACGATAGCATGGCTGTAACGCCTAGATCTCATCACGGAGAAGCTTCGATGGCAGGTGCCAGCATTCCGAGAATTCCGCTTCCTGTTATGTCAGAAGAAAATATTGAGGCTTATTTCTATTCGCTGGACTTCTGGTTTGAAGCCTCAAGCATTACGACAGACTCCGCGAAATTGTCATGTCGATACGAATATATCCGCTCGAAATTGATTGAAAATTTCACGGAGAGCCAGCAGCGCCGCCTTCAACGTGTGCTACGAGAAATGCCACTGGGCGACCGCCGTCCTAGTGATCTATTCAACGAAATGAAGCGAGCTGCTGGCTCGGCCCTGAGTGAAAGTATTTTGTATGATCTATGGGTCAACCGCTTGCCCCCATACGCGCAAGCTGCGATCATAGCAACCAGCGTTCCAATCACCGATAAACTAAATGCCGATTCCATAGCTGAATCGATACAATTGCGTGAGGGGCGCGTCAATGAGGTGAGCACACCCAAAGCTGCTAACGACAGCGATCTACGAGCCGAAATAGCGGCACTCAAACCGCGTTTTGATAAAGCTTTGAGTGGCGAAAAATCTCGTTCACGCTCCAGATCCAGAACGCCTGCTCGCGGCCAGGGCAGCAATACTTCCGAGTTGTGCTGGTACCACGCAAAATCTGGGAAGAACGCCAAGAAATGTAGACAGCCCTGCAAATATCTTCAGCCCCCATCACCAAGTGGCACGCAATAGCATTTCAGAGATTGGCAAACGATCTGAGATGCCTTCGAATTGTCGCCTACGCATATTCGACACGTCAACTAATACCACTTTTTTAATTGACTCTGGCGCTGATGTGTCGATTGTTCCAAACTGTTCGAAATTGGCTCGAGTAACCCCCTCGGATATGCAATTGTTTGCCGCTAACGGGACATCTATCCCGGTATTCGGAGAAGTCATGCTAAAACTTAACCTCAATTTGCGTAGAGACTTTATATGGAGTGATTGCAGGCGTATCACAAGCGATCATTGGCGCTGACTTCTTATCTTACTATGATCTTCTGCCGGACCTTAAAATGAAGTGCTTAATTGACCGCAAGACTACAATAAAGACGGTTTGCTCAGTAACACATATCGACGTGCCACGTGTTTCAACGATAAGCGCGACCCAGAAGACCCTCGCCCGAAAAGCTCAGAGAAGCGCGCGCGGAATTCGAGCTCTTGATGAGACTGGGAATATGCCGGCAATCCAGTAGCCACTGGGCAAGCCCATTACACATGGTGCGCAAAGCTGACGGTTCATGGAGGCCTTGTGGTGACTACCGAGCACTAAATGCGGTAACAGTCCCCGACAAGTACCCACTGCCTTTTTTACACGACTTCACGCACATTCTCGCAGGCAAGACAATTTTTTCTAAAATTGATCTACAGACAGCCTTTCACTAGATCCGAATTCATCCCGATGATGTCTGCAAAACAGCCATTACGGCTCCTTTCGGGCTGTACGAATTTACGCATATGACCTTTGGGTTGCGCAACGCAGCGCAGATGTTCCAAAGGATTATTAACGAAGTGTTTCGAGGTTAAGAGAATGTTTTCATCTACCTGGATGACATTTGTGTTGCATCCAGCTCGCCAGAGGAGCATCGCACGCACCTCAAATCGGTTTTTCAGCGATTACGTGAGCATAACCTAACGATTAACGTGGCGAAATCGGTTCTTGGTGTTTCGGAGCTGCACTTCTTAGGCCATGCCATAACGAAAGAGGGAATCAAGCCACTTCCTAGCCGAGTCGAAGTTATCCGATCATTTAAGTTGCCTTCTGTTGTAAAGGATCTGAAGCGCTTCCTCGCAATGATTAATTTTTACAGAGCTTTTCTGAAAAATCCGCTCAAGCATCAGAACCCACTTTTCAAAATGATCTCGGGCAACAAACGGAACGTCAAAACGCCGCTGATCTGGCCGCCGGATAACGTCAAACACTTCGAGGCTTGCAAAGAAGACCTCGCAAACTGTGTGCTGCTCGCTCACCATCTTCCAAACGCTACACTTTCACTTTGGATTGACGCATCAGACTATGCCGCAGGAGCGGCTCTGCACCAGGTTATTGGCGGTGCACTTCAACCGCTAGGGTTTTTTCAGCGACTTTTCACAAAAGCGGAACAGCGATACAGTACCTATGACAGAGAATTGACAGCAATTTTCTATCTGTCCGACATTTTCGCTTCTTGCTTGAGGGCCGTGACTGTCATGTGTACACTGACCACAAACCCCCCATTTATGCATTTCGTCAACGACTAGAAAAAGCTTCCGACCGCCAAGCCCGTCAACTAGATTTTATTGCGCAGATCACTACAGACATTTGCCACGTTCCAGGCGAACAAAATGTTGCAGCTGACCTGCTGTCCAGAATCCAAACTATAACATCAGAACCGATCAACTTCGACGACTTAGCTGATGATCAAGCCATCGACAACGAGATGAAAGAATACCTAGGTGGACAGGTTTGTCACTCACTCAAACAAACTAGTTTTATTCTTCCTTCCAGTACAAAGAGTGTTTACTGCGATAGCTCAACAGGGAGAATACGCCCGTTTGTAACAAGGCGATTCCGACAAGCCATTCTTCGCGCGACACATGATATTTCACACCCAGGTATGCGAGTCACTGCGAGGCTGATGACCGAGCGATTCGTCTGGCCAGGAATTCAACGGGATAGCCGTGCGTTTGCAAGGAATTGCATCAAATGTCAGCGCAATAAAATCATACGTCACAACTCAGCATTGTTCCAACGACGTGAGTGTCCAGGCCAACGGTTTTCGCACCTCCACATAGACATAGTCGGACCGTTTCCGTTGTCCAACGGAAACCGCTATGTCTCACTGTCATCGATCGCTTTACCCGTTGGCCTGATGCTTTCGCGATCCCGGACAGCACCGCAGAGACAGTCACAAGAGCACTCATAGACGGTTGGATATCGCGCTTTGGTGTTCCCGTTGATATAACATCAGACCTTGGGCGACAATTCGAAAGTAACCTTTTCCAACAGCTCTTGCAATGTCTCGGTATCAGGCACCTCCGCACAACGGGGTATCATCCGCAAACGAATGGCATCGTCGAGCGGTGGCACCGTACTTTGAAGTCGGCGATTTTATGCCATGATGCCAATCAGTGGACAACGTTCCTGCCGCTTATTCTTCTGGGACTGCGTAGTTCTTTCAAGGCCGACTTAGGGGCCTGCCCAGCTGAGTTAGTTTATGGGACCTTCTGAGTTCTTTGTTGACAGCGGTCGTTCAATCACATAAGCAGAAACCATCGCACAGCTACGAGGCGCCATGCGTAGCCTACGCCCAGTCGATACTGCCTGGCATACTGGACAAAAGTCGTTCGTACATAACGACCTTAAAACGTGTGAGCAGGTGTTTGTTCGAGACCTGTCAGTCAAGCCATCTTTATCATCTCCATACAAAGGCCCCTACAAGGTATTGCAGCGGTATGCGAAATATTTTGTCGTCAACATCATCGAAGTTCCTGTTAAAATTTCAATCGATCGTTTGAAACCAGCGTACATTGCCGTACCCACTCTCTAGGAGGGGAGTACTGTGGGAACACCGCTTGTACATGTGTGAACACCGCTCATGCTTAGTATTATTTTAATACCTGAATGCAACCATGTTAACTTTTCGTTTTGATATTTTCTTTTGTTCTTTATTTGTAAATTGCCACAATAAGCTTGCTTTAATAAAATGTAATTTTGTTCGGTCCTTTTTTCCTTCGGACGTCATAGAGCATACACGTGTCTTTTTTAATACGTTCAGATCTTCCACATACATATATCGTCGTTTAAAGTGCAAAACCGCGTTTCAACAAAATGCAAAACCGCGTATCATCAAAATGCAGAACCGCGTATGTGAAGTTTTAGAAATCATTTTCTAGAGTGTAAAACACCCATATTTCAAAATGGTTCTCTTTTTATAAAGAAATATTTACATACATATGTATGTATGCACTTCGTATGGAAAAAATTACTGACATCGTTAACAAACAATTTTTTAGAAAATCAACGCGATTTATTAGCAACTTTAAACTTGCATTTTGTTATATTAAAATCTAATGGGCTATAAAACTGCATACTTAGATTTTTTCCAGAAAATCTGATAGGAAAGTTGGAAATGATTATGCGATATTTTGGATTTTCCTATGTTTTGCAGAATGTTTAGAGATTATATCTTTATGTTTTTTGTTGTAGTATTAACTATATTTTTATAAAAAATTAGTGGAAAGAAATTAGAATAATAACCATTTCGAAAAATTGTCTGTATAAAATACTTTTGTCCGGTACCGTAAGCTAGTTCACTAATAAAGCAATAATGCCCCGTGGTACATAATTTCGTTTTAAAGCGTTTGAATGTATCGAGAATGTATTATCTGACCTTCACGATAATATTGACTTCGAATAACGTTTGCTGGTGTGGATGGAGTATCGAATTCTGCCTCATTAGTCTCGATAAAAGTAAGCGGACATTTCTTTAATGCAATATTATGCAAAATTACGCACGCATTTATAATGTTGACTGCTCTTTCATGACTAGTGCAAAGCTGGATGCTTCGAAAGGCACCTAAATCGCGATTTTAGCACCCCGAAAGCTCTCTCAACTACATTGCGAGCTTTGGCATGTAACTTATTGTACCTTTCCTCTTGTGTACTGGATGGCTCTGGAATTGGAGTTAGAAGCCAAGGCTCCAGGGGATATCTTTGGTCTCCCAAAAGCAAGCTACCACTTTGTCTCATCATGAACAAGAGTACTGCCGATGTTGTCCAAATTCCGGAATCATGGCATGAGCCCGGAAATCTAGCGTTCACTGCTAAAAATTTTAGGCTATGATCACAAACGGCTTCCACATTTATGCTATAAAATCCTTTTCTATTCATGTAGAGGCTGCTTGGCTTTGAAGGATCAATTGACGAAGGAGCACTAATTGCAATGTGGGTGCAATAGATCGCGCCTATTGTACTTTTTACGCCGAAAGACACGTAAGAGCTGTAAAACTATTATAAATAGAGGCGTGTATTAAATTACAAGTAAATACTTTTCCATTGAACTGTATACCCCGTTTTGATGGTCAATTGTGCTTCATTTGTTTTGGGAAAATTTAGTTCGTTTAGTTTTCTGTTAACAATAATAGCTGATAGTGATCGCGACACTGACGGCTGGCTCATTGAAGCCACAAAATTGTTTCCAACGCATTTTTGGTATGATCCATGGGCGAAGAAATAAAGGGAAGCGAAAAAGCGTAGGCCAAAAGGAAGTGATGTCTTCTGATCATCAAATGGCATGAGCTCTTCAATAAGCTCATTACACACCGCTTTAGACAGGCGAAAATATTGCACGAAAACTGTTTCAGACATGGAGAATGGGTCACTCCTGTCCCGCAGGCTTCTGAGCAGCCGTTTCCTTTCGAACACTTCTTCCTGCTCCATTTCCATATCACAAAGGACTAAAAGTGCTTCTTCCATTCTTTGCTTAAAAGTTTAATTGGCGACTTCAATAAGCAAACTTTATTAATTTTATAATTTTCATTATCTTTGATTTGCACAACTCGAAATATGTACACATGAAAACAGCTGTAACGAGCTTGTTACCTCCTAATTGGCAGGTAACAATTTTAGTAACTTTTGTCACGGTATCAAGAATTCAGAATACCGATATTTTGAATTTGTTACCAAAGTGGTCAATTGTAACCGTGGTGACTATTGTACCGACATCAGAATAGCCTGGTTAGAATACGATGTTTTCGTTTTAACTGAAACATGGCTCAAATCTGACTTTTTTGATGCGGAGTTTTCTTGTTTAATTGCTTTGATGTATTTCGTAAGGATAGAGATCCCATTAAAACTGGATGTAGCAGGGGAGGCGGCGTATTCATTGCAACTCGCTTTGTCAATTACATGATAGTGATGCTTTAAGCTGAAATTAGGCAAGAACGTAAACCTACCGGTACGTAAACCCGAGTCAGCTGACACGATCTGTCTTACCAAAGCGCCATGTAAATGAAAACTCAACACCGCAGAATTTTTCTGTAGTTGTAGCCCGTAGCGCAGAAATCTGCGGAATTTAGATTTTTCCGTGTCAGCCGATTTCTACTTCTTTAGATGGTTGCCACTTCGTCAGTTTTACAGATGGTAAAAAAGTTATAAGTTCCTATTCAAAATATGTTTAAAATATTTGAAATTTACTATTGAATAAGGTTTTTGTTGAAAACTAAGTAGTTTATATTTAGCTAAAATCTATTATAGCACGAAAAATTTTAGTTGAAGGGGCAAGTTTATGAAAAGGCATTGATGAGTGCTAACAGTGTAGTAAGCAACACTGAGGGCTCCAGTAATCGACAAAATTCTGCGTTTACAGACTGAGTTTAAGTATACGTTCTGCGTTCTCGACTAATTTCAGCTTTACTCGATCGTTTTGAAAAGGCTTTATAACTTAACTACGTATAGGAGGGTTGCCACATGTTAAAAAAATGTAATTAAATTTTAATCAAAGGAATGTGGTAAGTGAATATGGGTGTCATACAAAAGAGGTTTAAGAAGGTAGTAGTTTGGAATTATTTTGAATAGGTTTGCCACCTATTTGAGAAGTCTAATTGAACTATTTTATACCCAAGTTATATGAAATATTAACACATGGTTATCAAAAGAACGAGTGTTAAGAAATCTTTAAGCTGAACATTTGGTTTTTTTTTGTTGAAAAAATTAAGCTCAAATTATTTAAGTTAACTGATTGTCAAAAGATGGGTATCAATCGAAATGGGTTTGAAAATAATTTATTTCTAAATTGTTTTTAGGAGAATTGCCATGTGCTTGAAAAAATTAAATTCAACAATGCCAGGCGAAAGATTTTAGTTTGAAAATACTTTTAAAGGGGCTGCCACCTGTTTGAAAAGTCGAATTTGTTTTACTTTTACGAAAGATACATAAATGAATTATCGAAATATTAGTGTCAAACGAAAGAGTTTTAAGAAAACTATAGGCTGGTAATATTTTTAATTAGAATTGCCATTTGTTTTTTTTTAATTTTTGTAAGGCCATCACATCTGCAAAGTTATTTCGAATTTCCAAAATGAGAAGTCAAATTAAAGAACTGGGATTCTACATAAATAGATGTGCACAGGTTTTATTTTTTGAAGTTACATGAAAACCGACACCATGCGAAACCTCTCATCACTCAGAAATGGTTAGATTAATCATTAGGAATATTATTAGAGGTTTTTGAATAGGGTTTCACCTGTTTAAAAAAATTAATTAAATGTTGGCGTTTTGGCGCCATGCGGGTTCACTAGTAATAAATATATTTTCTGAGTTGTGTACTGGTGTTTTCTTAGTTTTTTTTTCAAATGCATAAGCCTATTTACTGTTGTTCATAGTTAAACCACTCTATGGGTTGGATTGTTATACATGAACTGAAAATGTTGCTCAGTATAGGTTTACATTGGCTCTTTAAAAGAATATCACCTAAAAATTCACCATAAGGGAATCAACTCAAAATAACTCACACACATTTGTCAAATAAAACAGAGATGACTCAAATATACACATTTAATTCCCAATATACGGTTAAAACGCAAGATCCCTAAAACGTATTTCTTCAGTGTACATTTGAAAAGCATTGATGAAGACGGAAAACTCCTGCAGGGCACAGAGATGAGGTATTAGGTTTTTCACGTTTTCTGAAAAATGCGTGTTTTTTAGTTGATCGCACTTTAGATCTAGGTGTGCGATATGTAAATGCCAGGTCGCTATTCGCGCGATAAACTGGTTAAAAAGGAAGTTAATCAATATAAATTGTAAGTAATTTTCATTAGAGTTCCTATCACTATTTAGCTTTTAGTAACTTTAACGAAAGCTTATATTATTTTAATTTATTCATTTTAGTGCAGTTTTAAAACAGTTTCTTGCTAAAAAATCTTTCGTGACACTATTTTATTTTAGTCCATTGAATGTACATGTTAAATAAAAGCTTGTTTTAAAAAAATATTTTTTTTCATATTATTTTATCAGTATGTAATACAAAACAATGTTTAGTAGATAGTGCGTCGTTTTTTTTTTGTGTATAAAACTATTGAAAACATCCCGCGAATTTTTATTCTAAATTTTCACTATATGTACATATATGGCCCGCGCGAATATTACGGCCCGCCGAAATTGTATATTAAATATACATATGTATATATCGGGATAAAGGTATTTTTATATTCTTTTAAAGAAATTAATTTAGCATATATGTATATAATAGCGTTGTTTTAAAGTAAACTAAAAATGTATTTGGCATGCAGAGCGCCGCTCTGAGAGCAGTGACAACACACACATTCATACATAGTACACGTTTATCCGTACAAATCGCGTGCTGTGGTGTTCATGGATATTCAACATTTGAAAGCAAATTTATATGCCTGGGTGTAGCTGAGTGCGCAAAGGTGCACGCCACAATTTGTTGATATCCAGAGATGGTCGGGGTTCGAATTCCACTGCAGGCAACATGCAAGTTAAATATTTTTTTGAAGTGAAACTTCTTAGGCGGCGGTATCGAAAAAATGGAGAGTGAAATTTTTTAAACTGAAAACGTCACATGAGTGAGAAGGAAGATATAGGTAGAATAGGGAAGCGGAAAAAAGAAATAAAGCGACGCATGACGGGTACGATTATCTACATATGCATCAGGGTTGTTGCGAATATTCGCACTCGCATTCACAACCGCGGAGCTTCCGCATTAATTTTAACATTCGCATTCGCAATAATCAATGCGGATCTTTTGCGAATGCGAATATTGAAGGAACCAAAAATAACAGTTTTTTTTTTTACCAGCTAAACTTGGCCAAATATTTTTTATTCTCAATTAAAAGTCCTTTCCGGATAATAAACAAACCGCTTATCCAAATTAAACAAGTTTGGTACCGAACGAAGGAAATGTCTAAACTACCAAAGCAACCCATTGAAAAAATATTTCAATAAAAAATGTTAATTAATTACCATAGAACAAAGCTTGGGTCTGGTGTATGAATTTCTTTAGTATTAAATGATAAAAAAAAAATACAAATAGAGGTGGTAACCTTCTTTCGTTATTTCTGCTTAAAAGCTATTTCAGTCACAGAAGAAAGGATCAAAAATGAATTACAAAAACTAAAATCGAAAAACGCTGTTGACGTTACAGGTTCTCCAAATTCAGAAACAACCAAAAGAATGAGAATGAAGAATTCTATGGAAAACAACGGTGTTTCAACAACAATCTTGCCATGATACCAAATTGTGAAGATGGAAGTCAGAAGGATACATTCGACATTTGCAGCCCGATGCAGTTCTCAATAAAGAATTATTGCACCGCAATAAAAAAAAAATAAATATAACTGAAAGACCTCTCAACTGGTGCTGCGTCAATCGAAAAGAATTTACAATTTTGTCAAGTTTCAAGTCTTTCAAGATTGTCGCCTCGAGCGAGTTATTATTTAGCGGCGCAGGTTTAATTTACGACGCTTTAAAATGTTTTTATTGAATACAATGTTCTAATTTTTAAATTCAAATACTAAAAAAAAACATTATTAAAAATTACTAACTTTTCCATTTTTATTTAACTAAATCACCTAATTTACTCACCTAAATTATTTCTTAGCAAATAAATAAGTCTAAGTTCGGGCGGAGCCGAACATTAAATACTCGGCGCAAGTATTCAATATAGTTTTTTCACCTTTCCGAAAACTGCCGCTACATGGTAAGCAGTGGTGGTTTTACGTCTATTTCAAACATATTCGATAGAACGTTCAATTAGATATAATGAGATAAACTTATATGGATATATGTGGGCGGCACCACGCCCATTTTCAAAAATTCCATAATAATGTTACTTCTTTTCACGGGATTGTTGTTATTATCAATTTTGGGTAAATTTAGTTTCCTTAAATTTCGAAATATCAAAGCTTCAAACATTTCTGAAGTTTACCGTGATATAAAAGTGGGCGTAATTTTAGTCAGATTTCAAAACTTTCAACGGTTTGCCTTTATGTGGCAACCACAATAATCATAATGAGTTTTGTACACATTGATCGAGCGGTTACCGAGATACACATACATATGTATGTGGTTATAAGTGGGCGAGGTGACGCCCATTTTCCAACCTTTTATTATAAGCCTATTTTTTGCTAAAGAATTATTGCAAAAATAAATTTTTAATAAATTATCTTCAGTATTTACTGATTTATAGAAGCTTTCGTATTTCTCTAAATTACCGTTCTATGGGATGTGGGCTATTATCCGAATTTTTAAATTATAAGCCGTTTGGTTTGTTTTGTGAAGGCCTGACAACTGTGCCAAGTTTGGGAGAAATTGGTGAAGCGGTTCCCAAGATATACACATGTGGGCGTGGTTATGTCCATTTTCTAAAAATTTATAATATTCTTATTTTTCGCCTAAAAATGATTGTAAATAGTAATTTTGAGTGAATAAGCTTCAGTAGTTACTAAAATATCGCAGTTTTCTTATTTCTCAAAACTACCTTTATATGGGAGGTGGGCGTGGTTATCTTCCGATTTTGCCCATTTTCAATTTCAATTTCAAACGACCAAAAGAAGTACACATACCAAGTTTCGTTAAGATATCTCAATTTGTACTCGAGTTATCGTGTGCACAGACGGACGGACGGACGGACAGACAGTGACCGCTTAATCGATTTCTTTTTTCATTCTGATCATTTATGTATATATTTGTCTATGTCTATCTCGATTCGTTTTGCCTGTTACAAAGATATGTTATGTGAACAAATTTATAATACCCTTGTGCACAAATGCGCTCGGGCATAAAAATACTTGGCATCCGCATTCGCATCCGCGGATGTCTAAAATTCAACATTCGCAACATCCCTGATATGTATATATGTATGTTTGAACGTACGTATGTATGTATACATATATACATATATGTATACATATATGTATATGCATGTATGAACGAACTCAGTGCGCATTTCAGCTCTGCCGCTACCAAGCAATAAGTCTGTTCCTTTGAACTTCGGACTAAACCTGTGAAACTGTCAAACTACAATTTTACTCTCTCAAATGAGAGTAAAAGGAGAACAGACGCAAAAAACACTATTTCCTGTAAAAATGTCAATCGGTTTGTTTACATGGCATTAGTACAACACTTATTTGATTGAAATATCACTAACTAATTATGAAAATTTATACATGTTCAAATATTTCGTTGTTTACTTCCAGTTTTGTACAAATATAAGGTTCTTTGCTTACACCGCTTTCTGTTTTTGTTTGCACATGCAAATCAGCTGATCGTTTGACACTTTTCATGAGCTTACAGGAAAAAAACTCCGGACTAAATCCTGTAACTTCTGACAAGGAACAGTTGCTCAGTTACTCTCTCAAAAGTGTTCCCACTTACAGGTTTTATGTCAATAGGAACGACTTCCTGTAAGTTCTGACTAAATCCTGTAAACCGGACTGCTATTGGAACAGACTAAATATATGTATAAATAATGCTTCGCGTAACTACATCCATTCGTACATATCCATATGTTTGGATAGATATATTTATGATAAAGCAAACGGGCTTCGTTGATGTACTGCTGGGCATATATATGTACTTATGGACAGCAATGTTTACATGTATGTACATATGTTCCCTGCAAGACAGCTGAGCATCAAATAAGTGCTCTTTTTATCATTATCACTAATTACAAAAGTGCTTATTAAAATACTAATTTTTGTTCAGGCGATGGGATAAAACTGTGCACTTTCCCCTTGTTGGTGTAATATTTTACCCCTTCTTACTAATTGAAAACTTTGATTAATGAAAAATATATCTGCTCTGCTCTAGAAACTACCAAACAGCTTATTTTCGTTTTTATAAACACATCAGTGCTAAAGAATAAAGTACTCATTGTTGTCATTAGCAAGTCCTCAGTGCTAATAAACAAACTACTCATTGTTGTCGTTATAAACTCCTCAGCACTAATAATCAAACTACTCATTTTTGTCGTTATAAACTCCTCAGCACTAATAATCAAACTATAAACTCCTCAGTACAGGAAAAAACAAATAAGTAGAAAATCAAAATTTTTACTTTTAAAAATGAATTGGTTTATTTAAAAAAAAAAACGTTTATTAATACAAAACTCTTATAGTACATATGTGCAAACAAATAACATACTTTGTACATATCGATGGTCCTGTTCAATAACGACACAATTCAAAATTCAAAAAATAAAACCCTTACTATTGTTAAGTGGCTCATATATCTATCTAGTCCATGTCGAATTCATGTCTAATATTTAGTACTTACTTTAGCAATCCTTACTGCTTACTTTAGAAAAGGTTGGAAATGGATTAGACGAGGATTACAGACAAGAGCCACTTCACAGTAGTAACTGCTTTTATTTTTTGAATTTTGAATTGTGTAGTTATTGCAGAGGACCATTGATGTGGATGTATATAACCAGTATTGCCATATTAGCCGTTTTCCGGCTAGATTTAGCCGGTTACGATAGCAAACAACCGGAGAAAATTCGGTTTAGCCGGCAGCCGTTTTGCAAAAAAAAAAATTGCCGGTTTTAGCCGATTTTGCTATTTGCTATTCGCCTTATTTTATTAAAATTCAAATATACAAGTTTTTATTTTTACAAATTTAGTGATCCAAAATCTATTAGAAATGGCTAGTCTTATCCCTGAGAAAGTTTTTTTTTCTGTCGGGCTGTGTTATATAAAATTGAAAAACAATTTTTTCTAACCCGAAAAGTCTTCAGATAGTGAGCCGATTTCAGTGTTTTTTTGTTTTAACCGAGTGACCCAATTACATATAAACCGGGGCGCGCCATTTTAGCTGATTAGAAAGTTACAAATTTTGCTGAAATTTTGCAGAATTTTCATAGTTTTTACGCAAAGTCTAAAATCTGGATGTAGTATATGGTTTTTGTTGAGTAATGAGCTACATATTCGTAAAAAATAATAAACATTAAATAAACTAAAGAAAAATAGGCGAAACTTGCTTAAATTTTTGTTAAAAATGTCTTCAATTTAAGTGTGAAGTTTTACGCGCAACACTTAGAAAATAAAAGAGCACAAATTTCGATTTGGAGCAAAACTCTCTGGGGAGACAATACCTGTGAAGAATTGCATCATGGTGCAAATATACTTTATTTTTGTTATCATTGTTATTTCCGAGTTGGTGGCCTTCAGCCGCACTAGAAGAAATAGCCTCATCAGTCCAACTCCGGTTACGCCATCCACAGTATTTTTGCGCAAAATCCACCTCCAAATTTACAGTAAATGTGCATATTTCAAACCGAAATCTTTATTTTAAATTAAAGCTTAATCCCTTTGCTAGATGTATATGTAAATGTTTTATTTATTCGGGTCAGGTGTTTGGACACGATAACCCAAAATCATTGTACAAATAACCGAACCGTACCCAAACTGTCTTACTTATGAATTTTTCTATAAACAAAAAGTTTATAAAATGAAACTGCAATAGTTGTTTTCATCTTATGTGGATAATTCTTGTCACAAATACATAGTTTCGTGCTTATATTTATGTATAAATATTTTTTAGCAGCACTACATCTTTATCAGAAAATTCCGCGAATCCAAAAATTGGTACTGTTACAAGTTGCAGGCCATCATTTTAACTTGACCTCCTTCCTGTTCCATGGATAACGGTACATCTTTTAGAGGTTAAAAAATATTTTGCGTCAGCAATTTGTCGTCGAACTGCACGTATTACGTACCCTATCCTCGGAAAAGCAAAGAACTTTATTTTCGAATCTTTACTCAGGTGTACCATATTCTGACAGTTTGGAAACGCGCAACACTTTTAATATTTTCATCCAACTTCACTAACTTATTTTTTTTTTACTTTTGCAAGAATCAAAATTTTGTCTACTAGTGAATCTGGTGGCATGATTTTAGTTAAATGTCATAAACTTGTTAAAAGTTCGGCAACAGCAACGAATGTTAATATATTAAACTACCTTCTGTACTCCGCCTAAGCAAAAGTGTCATACTTTTTGCTAATATAGTCATTTTGCGGGACAAAAAGCAACCTACTGCAAATGTTACAATATTTATAAGAAGGCAAAATTGTTTAATAGAAAAGAAAATGCCATAAGTTTGTAATTTATCTCTGTTTTTATATTTAAGTAATACAAACATGAACATTTCCTTTGTTAAACAAAAATAAAGTGGTGTACAGCTTAGCTAGAAATAATCTTTGTTAGCAAAAAAAAAAATAAATGGATTTACTAGTCTTTCTAATTGTAATTTATGTATTAAAAAAAGTTAATTCTAGTTGAAACATTTTAGCCGTTTTAGCCGTTTTTTGTCCAATCTAGCCGGTCACCCCAAACAGTTCTGGCAACACTGTGTATAACACTGCTGGTGCTGGCGTTGAAGGTGATGTTGGTGGTGGCCTTAAAGTAATAGTGGTGATGTTGAAGGTGATTTTGCTGGTACAGGCGTGGAATGTTGATGGTGCGATTTTGCTGGTGCCGGTGTAGAAAGATGATGGTGGCGATACTTCTGGTACCGGTGTTGAAGGAGATGGTACGATGTTGGTGGTGGCGTTAAATGTGATGGAGGAGGTGCGTGCGATATCAGCTGGTGACGGCGTTAAAGATGATGGTGGATTTTAATTTTAATTGTTGCAAATCTGTAATAACGAGAAAATCAATTCAAATGCACAAATTAAGTAATTTACATATGTATGTACATACCTTAAAAATAATGATGCAAAGTCGACGGCAACGGCAACGGGAACATAAAATGAAATTTGAAATATCGATCAAATTATAAAAAAATTTACCTTACAGGGAAATCGCGGACTAGCGAATCAATTTTCTAGTTCCGTACTAGGTCTTTATCGCCAAAAAGGAACTAGGCCGATAGAAACTAGATCCGCCACAGTTCAAAATCGGCGAAAAGTGGTACTTTTAAAAAACAAATTTTTGTCAGTTTTTTTCACTTGAAATCTATATCTAAAGTGACGAATTTAGAAATGGTTCGGATCTATAGAAAAAGGGATGCAGAACGAACTAGATCTTATTTGTCGAATTTAGAACTAGGCCGGAACTATCGAATAAGGGATGCAGCGGGGGGGCAAGTGACACTTCCTAGGGCATCACCATGTTAATTTCGCCAGTTATTTGCATGCAAAAGAGATTTATCGCGAACCAGTACTGGGTCTAAATGTACTAGAAGCACGCCAGTTCAGAACTAGAGGTTTTCCCCACAGAGTATATCAAATGTGACATTTTTCGTTAAAGCCTACTGTCATAAAAACTGTCATATTTCTTACTCGCTTTAACGCACAGAATTCCTATAAAAGTAGGAATTCCGCTCTAACAAATGAAAATGTTTCACATTTCGAATACCAAATTTGTAAATGTATGCGTGTGATAGCTAAATAGTTGCGAAAGTGTGTGTAAAGCTGTCGAATTTGAGGGGAAACTGCTCATCCATAGCTTGAAGGGTTTGAATGGTTGTATATATATTTGTGTTTTTTTTTTTTTAACGGACGTTGGGATAGCGCACTATCCATCAAGTGGCCCGTATGAAACTCCGATGAAGCCACCTCCCCGGGACTGCTTTCGCATTTCATCAGAGAGGGGCCATGGCATACAGAATGCCTCACTCTATAACGCCATTTCCGTATTCCCCCATCCACATTTGTGATAAGGGGTTCAGAAGTGTTTCGTCCTCTGTGCTTTGTGAAGAGATTCCCTGAGGAGTGAAACACAATTAGTGTCAATTACTTCATTTATTTCACTGATTAAAGCCTCTCTCTATCCGGCGGCGTTGTTCCCTTGCTCTAAGCTCATTCATTATTTCTTTACTGACAGATTTCACTCCGTCCCAGACCTTAATGTCATTTATCATGTATGATAGCAAGTTTTCAGGACTCGGACTAGTCAGAACCAAATCTTTTAATTTGTTTCTTTTAGCAGAAAAAGAAGGGCATGCAAAGAATATATGCTCTGCAGTTTCCGGTACATTTCCACATGAACCACACGCCATTGTTTCATCATGACCATACTTGCACAAGTACTGACTGAAACAGCCATGCCCACTCAACAGTTGGGTCATATAAAAATCTACTTCGCCATGTGATCTGCTCAGCCATGCTTCGATAATCCGGATGAGTCTGAAGGTCCAGCGACCCGACGAAAACGCTTCACACCGTTGTTGCCATTGGGCGAGGCTTTTTTGGCGTTCGGCCGCGATCTCGTGCTTAGAGAGGGCTCTGCCTTTGGATCGGGAGGTCAAGTAGGTGCGCTGGATCTCGCTAGCCATTAGATCAACAGGCATTATACCAGCAATTACGCTGGCGGCATCATGCGAAACTGTCCGGATAGCACTACATATACGTATGGCACTAAGCCGGAAAATGGAGTTTAATTTATTAGCGTACGATTTATGTTTGAGTGCATGTCCCCAAACAGGGGCCGCATACATAACAACCGATTGTATTACTTTACTCAAGAGTTTCCTTCGATTCTGACTAGGACCTCCTACATTTGCCATTCACCTATCTAACGAACTGTGGGCTGTAGCCGCTTTCTTACTAACGCTAACTTACTAATGGTTTCAATGTGTATTTTGTATGACAACCTAGCGTCTATCATCACACCTAAGTATCTTACTGCTGGGATCGTCTCAAATACATACCCATTTACATTCAAGGTCGTACTTTCTTTCTTCTCCTGCTTGTTATAAGTACACCTTCAGTTTTCTGGATAGCTAGCTGCAAGCCATTATCCCTAACCCATTCGTCGACCAAGTTAGCAGTACTTGAGGTGGCCGTCTGTACGCCCGTAATGTCTTTCGCTACGACAACTAGCGCAATATCATCAGCATAGCCAATTATTTTAACACCTTTTGGAACAGAGAGGCGTAAGAATCCATCGTAAGCAATGATCCAAAGCAACGGACCGAGGACGGAACCTTGAGGAACACCTCTGGTAACGACATAATCCTTCGTTCCTGCATCAGTACTATAATAAAGAACTCTATTACATAGATAGCTACTTATTAAGTTTATCAAATATCCCGGGGTGCTGATCGATTTCAGCGCACTAATAATATGCGGCCAGCCTAGTGAGTTGAACGCATTCTTAACATCTAGGGTTACTACCGCGCAGTATTCTTTTGCTCCGTTTTCCCAGCGTTTACCTTTTATTGCTTCTTCGCTATGCCAGTGACTCTACATATTGCGTCGACTGTTGACCTACCTTTTCGAAAACCATACTGTGCATCAGACAAACAATGCGTAGAATCAATATGCCCCCATAGACGGTCACAGATGATACAGTCCAATAACTTACCTAAAGCATCAATCATGCACAGGGGCCTATAAGAGCTAGGTTCCCCCAGTGGTTTGCCAATCTTTGGGAGTAGGACCAGCCTCTGCCTTTTCCATCTATTCGGATATATACCGTCTTGAAGGCATCTATTAAAAACTTCCGAAAATGCTGATGGGGTTGTATCCACTGCCGCTTTAATGGCAATATTTGAGATACCATCAGGACCGGGAGCCTTGTTGTTTTTTAATTGTTTGGCCGCACTTTCAATTTCCTCCTTCTTTACAGGAGGAACACAGGCATTTGCCATAGCATCTATTGACGCTGGCAATGGTTGGGGATCCATCCGCGGAAAAAGAGTCTCTACTACTTCTTTAGGCAACGTCGGGCATGTTGGCATCTGCATTTGGCTAGCTTTGAACTTTTTCATTACCACTTTATAGGCACCGCCCCAAGGATACTCATCAAGTTCCTTGAAACAATCTATTTTGCTAGTTTTTATGGCATCTTTTAATTTCTTTCGTAATGATTTAAAACTATCCCTTAGTTCATCCGACCTTATTCTTTGGAATTTTCTTCTAGCTTTATTGCATTGTGACCGTAACGACGCTATTTCAACCGTCCACCAGTATACGGGTCTCCGGTCGTTTCTGCGGACATTTCTACTCATAGAAGAATCGCATGCCTTGATAAGACCTTGAGTAAGGGCTTCTGAAAGGATTTCTGCATTCCCTCGCATATTCATAACGCTGCTTATTTCGCTAATTATTAATTTAAACATATTTATATCAAATGAGTTTGTACACCAACTACTTACATCACTTTGGACGTTTTGACGAAACACTGTAATTGTAATTTTTATTTCAATTATTATAGATAAGTGGTCGCTGTGCGTATACCTATCGCTTAGCTTCCACGTGGTTTTTGTTGCCAGCGATTGACTACAGAAAGCTAAGTCAATAATGGAGCCTCTGCCGTTTTTCTCAAACGTGTTTCTGTTGCCCGTATTCAACAGAAGCAGGTCCAGTGAAGCAAATGCTCTTAGCAAGGCATGACCTCGATTATTTGTTCTACTGCTGCCCCATTCTAAAGCCAAAGCATTGAAATCTCCAGCTATGACTTTTGGAGAATACATCGTGGCATCTTGCACAAGTCTGTCTAGTAACAATTCAAATTCCTGCTGACTGAGGCTTGGTGGTGCATAGCAGCTGTAAATATATATCCCGTCGATCTTTGTTTTAACAAAAAACTCATTACTGCTAGGTTTGCCACTAATGCCTTTTTTCCGCAAACCCATATCGCGGCCTTCTTTTTATGATCAGAGATCCAAGTACCTTGGTTAGGTTTCTTGTACTGTTCACTTAGAATTGCTACATCAATGCTTTCCTCAGTAATTGTCTGACAGAGCAGCTGCTGGGCAGCTTCTCAGTGGTTTAAGTTTAGCTGCAGCAACTTCATATCTTTGCTCTTTTTTTAACGCACGCTGAAAGAATGGACACTGCTTGCCACCACCAATATGGCTTTTATTTATCTGCTCACTTGTTCTACACAGCACGCATGAGGGTACACTGTTGCATTGCTTGGCATTATCGCCTTTTTCGCCGCACTTAAAACAGCAACCACTGCGGTCTTCATTTGTGCAGTCTCTCGCTTGATGACCAAAATCCAGGCATCTGTAACACCTGGTCAGAGTCGTCTTTTCACGAATGCGACATACTGACCACCCAATCTTAATTTTCTGAGCTACCATAATCTTTTTCGCAACGAGCTGTGGTAGCGAAAGCGAAGCTTTTTGAGTTCCTGAGTATCCGTTACGGAGAGAATTGATCCAGGTTAAGTCGAAGGTTTGAATCGATGTTATTGTTTCAGATATAGCCTTAGCTATATCTTCTTTCGTGGTGATCTCATCTAGATCATGCATCTCTATCGAGGTTAACTTGGATAGAGCTTTTATTTCCGCTTCATTTCCCAGCAGAGTTTGCACGCCCTTCTTAAAAATTTCTGTATTTTCCTCGTGTACATTATTGAGTTCTAGCAGAATTTCTCCTTTAGCAGTTTTGCGTACTCTTTTGACTTGCTCGCCAAGCTTATTTAAGTCAGCACTGCTTTTAACTATTTTCAGCATATCGCTGTAAGACATGTCGCCTAACTTCTTGATAACAATGGCGTTCTGTTTAACCGGTTTAGGGTTTGGCTTAGCCTTATTAGACTTTTTGCCTTTTTTTACGATTCATTCACTGGGGGCTGTTTGGTTAGTGTTAGCGAAAGCATCTCTATAGGACACCATTGTTTTCTCCTCGCCATTATTTTGGCTTGTAGCCACTTCAATAACTCCGGGCCGCTTTGCTGGGTTAACCTCACTAGTCGAGGGGTCTTCGAGGCCTCTTTTAGGAGTATTTTTTACCTTTTTAAAGGGTGGAGAAGTTTGAGTGGCTTTGCATCTGTGGGACTCCTTTGCCACTCCTTCATTGCCTTTTAACGACTTCACTTCCTCGTATAATTTCACGATTTCATCCACCTCTCTCATCGGTTGAGACGCCCCATACGTCTGGGAAGTGCCATCATCTCAACGAGGCTACTCAGCTTATTACCTAATATGAGCAACGCATCGTTTTTCTGCACATTGTGACTTTTTAATGCCATGTTTACCCCTATTTCTATGCAATCACGGCTGAGATCTAGGGGAGAGGATCGTGCTCCTTCCGGTGCTGGAGCGTCAGGCGACGAACTCATTCGCGCATACCTATCTGCATCCGCGACTGGTAACCTCAAGATCTTGCCACCCCTTTTAAAAGGATTTGGAAAATTTTCTCCCTTCTCCAGATTTTATTTGCGGCCCTTTTTGGTGAGTTGGCATCTCCTTATAAAGGGTAGCTTTAGACTCAGAGCTTTAAGCTGAGCGCTGGAAGCTCAAGCCTAGAGCTTTGAACTGAAGCTTTCAGTCGATTTAAGATATAGCTTTTTAAAGCTAAAGATATAGCTTTTTAAAGGTTTTAATCTTAGGTTAAAGATTTAAGTTCTGTATGTACATAAGTTTATGTATGTACATATGTTTGTGTATATGTATATGTAGTACAAACGAAAACAAATCTAATAAGCTGCTCGTTGATATAAATGCGAACTGTACTGATTGTCAAAAATTACGTGTTTGTTGTACATTTGTTCATGTTTGTCATTGTGCGTGTAATTTTCTAGAGTAGTTTTGTGCTCTTGCTATCTCCTTGTATTAACTCATGAACCAAAAATACAAGATCACGCCTTCTTCTTAGTAGCCCGTTATAATCCCATTTAGGAAAAAAGTTGGGCGACTTTGACATTAGCCGTTTTTTTACATTTGTTCGTTGTTTACAATTTGGTGGTGGCTTTTTACTGCAATTTTCTTAATTTTCGCTTGTGACAACGTGTGCACACATAAGGTAAAGAATAATTTAACACAACGACATGATTTATAGAAGAATTTGCATAATAAAAATTATTATTCATGCGTTCAACAATTACGCGTTTTTTTTGTTCTCTTCGTTGTTTACTTCTTACAACAAGATGGCGTCGAGATTTCAACAGCTAGAAAATAACTTTTTTCTTTCTTTCGGAAGGCGTGATCTTGTGTCTGTCGTTCATGGTATTAACTCGTCCTTCGTTGGTATACTCTGATGAACATATGTAAGGATGATAGCAAGGCCAACTTATATAAGATAGTGTTACAGGAGCAGTTGAAATTTTCGCCCGATGTTAAACGTAGCGACCGTTGGTTCAACTTGGTGTTGTTTTTCTCTAGATTGCACCGTTTGTGGGCCTGTTGAATGAATTTATGTCTTGGTTGTATAAAAGATCAAAAATTTGGGATTTTCTGGCAAGTTGTACAACTTAGCGCTACATTAATGGCAATGTTGTACAAACTAATTTAATTTGCGTTTATTTTGTACACTAAATAACCGAAAATGGGTAACTCAGCCGAAATAGGTACGTGCTTTCGTTGAATTTTATAAATGTAAGCCGAAACTATGAAATTGTAAAAATGAAATTTTACAATGAGACTGCTCGCAAAATTGCAATGTTTGTGGGCAAAACGTCCAACTTGATTGCGGATGTCAAAAGGATGTGTGGATAGATTCATGAAATCATTTCATGCGTTGTAGTAGAAACTGAATGAATGAACACCATTTCATGATTTCAATTAACGCGAAATAGAGTTTACTCAGACCGATGAAATGATTTCGTTAATTGGACTACGCATACATGTGATACTTATGCTTTTAATTTATAAGGTAATTTTATGTTTTTATATTCTTGCTACCACATGAATATATGAATTCGTGATAAGAATATATGAATTCGCCTTGGAAGATAGAAAGCGAGTAAGAATAAACGCCGACCAAAGGAATTTGTCTTCTTTCAACTTAAATAAATGCATTTGGCAAACAAAAGTGCGTACGTTACTTAGTGCTTTGGTAATGGCAAATTCGTAAGGATCTATTGATTGCATTATAAACATTTTCATTTATTTGTTAAACATACAATTACTTCCATTACAACCCGGTCCTATGGATGCTAGAAGCGCGAATTCATATAAGGTGGTGTTCAGTGTTGCCGTTTTAGCCCTTTGGTGGCTAGATTTAACTACCACATACTTTTTTAAAATAAATTTAAAATTGCCCCTAGCCCTTTTTTAGCCCGTTGGAGAATTTATTGAAACTGAGCATGAAAAAGTTGTATACGTTTAATTTGATCTAATTTTTTTGCATTTATGTAATAGATGAATTCTTAAACTAAGAAAGAAAGATATACATGTATGTATACATACATACATACTGTAAAAGTGTTAGGGCTGTTTTTTAACTTATCTATTAACGATTTAACTATAGTTTAAAATAGATAAGTTGACGGCCCTTAGAGCCAGTTTTTTAGTGCCAGCTTAAACTCAGATTAAGTAAACTGAGCTTAAATTGAACAGCTGGCTGACATTTGATTGGCTTAGTTTACACCAGCCAGATCGGGCGTTTAAACTTAGTTTAAGCCACGGCCGTGCACTGAAAAACTGGCCCTTAATATTCTTCATTTGTTAAATGGCGCATCAAGTCGATTGACCGTGTATGTTCTTGTGATTGTACCAGCTGCTGGTGCGACTTCAAAAACTATTTAAAAATTTTTAGGCGGAACTTTCTTGCACTATATGAGTCAAAGCCGTGTTTGTGGAATATTAATAACTAGCAGACCCGGCGAACTTCGTCCCGCCCAAAATTATTATATATTTTATTAAAACTTTTTGGTCCAACATTTTCACCAACAATTCACGTTTACGATTTTCATTGGCACAATCGTCTGCTAAGATTATAGCTTGGTGGTAATTTGCCGCTTTAAATAACCTAAGGAAAGTGTTATATCTGTGAAGAATTTCTTGAAATTCTCCATTTGTGCGGCATTTCAGAGCACGGTTATTAGCAAAGCGAAATAAATTTTTTCCTCTTCACTCCCTGGCGGCAACAATGCCCTGGTGCTATAGTGAATGTCCTAGAAGCTTTACAGTATAGTTGGTGGCAATTTCAAAATGGGTGCGGATCATTGTTCTACAGAAATGCAATGTACATCTACTTATTTCAGACGAAATACCTTAAAAGTTTGAACGCATAATAATATTGGAAAATCACATCCATTGGGCCAATCGCAACGCAGGAGCGTTCGATATACTCAATGGTGCAGCAGGTCGATTTAATCTGACCTTCACGGCCCCTTTTCTCACTTGGCTATTTTTAGTACTAACTCGACTTCAGCACCACTTGGCAGCACGTTTTTGCAATAGTATTGCATACATATTTAAAACATTAGCCAAATCGGATCATAAATAAGATTTTTAGTAATAACTCAACTACAGCGCCAACTGTCGGATTAAATTGTGAAAATAAACCATCCAGAAACCCACTCAAACACACACAAAAAGTTTCGTTAAAATCCGTACAACCATTTAGGAGGATTTCACTCACAAACACACCTTGATTTCAACTACATACATATCTCCATGCGAAGTTCCAGTACTGTACCATGAATACTTTCAGAGCTATATAGTATAAAAATTCGATTTATATGGGAGGTGCCATGCCCCCCTTTCCAACAGCTGCCCTTTTTCTTCATGAGTAAGCGATTGATTTCGTATATCTCCATACCAAGTTCCAGAACTCTACCATGAACACTGCCAAAGATATGCAGTATGAAAAATTCGGTTTGTATGGAAGATGCCACGCCCCCTTTTCCAAGAGTTCCAATTTTTCCTCAAGAGTTGATTGCGTATATCTCCGTACCAAGTTCCAGAACTATACTATGAACACTTCCAGATATATGTAGTATGAAAAATTTGGTTTGTATGGAAGATGCCACGCCCCCTTTTTCAATAGTTCAAACTTTTCTCCAAGAGTATGCGATTTATTTCGTACATCTCCATACAAAGTTCCAGAACTCTACCATGAAA
>NW_023458555.1:114608257-114609992 GCF_013731165.1 Rhagoletis pomonella
ACGAAACATTTTTAATGGTAGCCAAAATCCTCTAAAAAGGGGCTAAAAAACAAAAAGAGCTAAAAAAAGTCGTTAAGGCTAAAAATGGTAGCTAAAATTGTTTACTTACATAATCATATATAAGTATACACGTAAACATTTTCAATAAGTAATGGTATAGAAAAACAATGAACTCTCGAAAAAAGCTAATATTTTATCCAACCTAAAACCTTTTTGTATAATAATAATAATAATAGATTGGCGCTTACACATATGTTAGTCGCGGTCGCTGTGGTGTAGTGGTAAGCAGTGCCCGCTTCCACTCCGCAGCACCTGGGTTCAAGCCCTGGTCAAAGCACCATCGCAATAAATTTTGAAAAAAAGTTTTTTAACAGCGGTCGTCCCTCAGCAGGCAATGGCAAACATCTGAGTGTATTTCTGCCATGAAAAACAGCTTCTCATAAAAATACAATCGCCGCTCGGAGTCGGCGTAAAAGCTGTAGGTCCCTCAGCGGTGTGTGACAACATCAAGGCGCACGCCACAAATCGGAGGAGAAGCTCGGCCAAAACCTTTTTGTATAATAGGGGAAATATACGACACCAGCTTGCTGGCTCGATCAAGTGATTGTACCACCAGGCTCGAAGCATATAACTTACCAGTATGCTGGTACAATATTTATTTCTTTACAAATAAGGTCAAGGAAAGATCGAAATGATTAGAGCCGAAATTTCATAATTTTTCTCTCATTTTGTTAAACATTGTTTTTTTTTTTTGTTTTAATTCACAACTGCAATATCGTGAACTTAATATTCCACAAACACAGTCGGCCGCTGTGGTGTAGTGATAAGCAGTGCGCGCTTCCACTCCACAGCACCTGGGTTCATGCCCTGGTCAAAGCAACATCGCAAAAAAAAATAGAAAAACAAGTTTTTTCTTGAAAGCGGTCGTCCCTCGGCAGGCAATGGCAAACCTCCGAGTGTATTACTGCCATGAAAAACCGCTTCTCATAAAAAATACAATCGCCGTTCGGAGTCGGCGTAAAACTGTAGGTCCCTCCTCTTTGTGTGACAACATCAAGGCGCACGCCACAAATCGGAGGAGAAGCTCGGCCAAACACTAACGTATGTGTAAGCGCCAATCTATTATTATTATTATTATCTATATCTATATCTATTCTACATATACTAATTATATAAAGAGAAGCCCCTTTCTTTTGTAACACGTAATCTCGCGAACGGCTGGTCCGATTTTCATGAAATTTTGTATATAAATAGCTTTCAGTAACCACCATGTTTTAGGCTAAAAAAAATTTCCTTTTTTCGGGTAGGTGTACCAAGGACCGATCTATTCGAAAAAATCTTATTATGGTCCGATTTGCTTAAAATTTGGTACGTAGGTAGCTTTTTAGCATATATTGGCATATATGATCCATTTTTTCCGGGAAGTGGTCCAGGGACAGATCTATTCGAAAAAATCGTATTTACGGTCCGATTTGCTTAAAATTCGGTTCGTAGGTAGCTTTTTAGCATATATTAGCATATATGATCCATGTTTTCTGAGAAGTGGACCAGGGACCGATCTATTCGAAGAAATCGTATTTATGGTCCGATTTGCTTAAAATTCGGTACTTAGGTGGCTTTTTGCCTGGATAAGCTTACAGTTTCCTGTTTTCCAGTTTTCATGCAATTTCGAATATAAATAGCTTTGAGCAACCACCATATCAAGGGGCGAATTCGTCACTAAGCAAGATTTTTT
>NW_023458555.1:114610092-114620879 GCF_013731165.1 Rhagoletis pomonella
TAATATAATATTAATTAAATAACCAAATTATTGCAGTGAATTACTTTGATGAATTATTCCTTAAACATATAAGGGCAAATCTAAAAAAAAAAAAAAAAAAAAAAAAACAGGTAACCTTGGTGTTATTTGGCTTTATTTTTACTATTAGAGACTATATCAAGCTGGTTGCCTTTGGATATAATTCATTGACTAATACTTGAAGCCTCAAAAAAAAAATACAAAAATTTGGATCAATTTGCTGCATAACTTTTGAATTATAGGTGTTTATTATGTCATAACTTTTGAAGCACACCATATTCTGATTTGAAATTTAATGAGCATTTAGCACTTATGTGTATACTTCATGTGTAGTAAGTAAGAAAAGTGTGCATTAAAAAATAACGAAATGACAAGTATCTCAAAGTCTGTAACTCCACATTTTACCATTTTCAAGATTTTCGGTTTATCGCGTATAGTTTATGAAGCATTTAATTTTAATAACTTTTTAAGTACGTATAGTATTCTACAAACAATTACGAATAAGTTGACACCTTAGCAAGAGGTATGCTTTCAGAATAAACCAACTTTTAAAGATAAAATATTCTGCGATCTTGAGCGAAACGATCCAAATATTTTTTATAACTACTAGTCCTTATAACGTTGCATATACCTGTAAAATGCTTCAAAAAAATGTTCTACAGAAGTGTGTAAAAAAAACCCCGATTTAGTACTTTTAATTATGCCCCTTCTTGTAGTCAGAATATTTCGAGCGTGGAATCAAATCAAATTTTTTTCGACAAAGGTTCTAATAGTTGCTCGTACTTAAATTCAATGGCGTCCCTAGTTTTGCCCGATTGTGTCCACTTTTGGAGATAGCGGTACTTGAAACTTTGGTTAAATTTGAACTATATTATTAAAAATAAACTCCCCAGTTTTGAAGATATTTTACTAAATTTTGCACACGCTCGTATTTTAATATTTCCTTCAATACCTCATAAAATCAAAGAGATCGGTTCACTTTAACATATAGCATGCATACAATTTATTATTCAGATATGAAATTACAGTTATAGCGCAAAAACACATATCTGAGTAATTAGTAGTATTGGAGCTATACGTTAAAGTGCACCCATTTCGATAATTTTAAGGAATAATGAAGCTTATATTAAGAAACCGTGATGTGCAAAATTTTAGTAAAATAACTTCAAAACTGAGGGAGTTATTTATAAAAGAGTTAAAATTTTATCAAATTTTCAAATACCGTTATCTCGAAAACCGGAGCCAATCTGGTAAAACGAGGGATTCCATTGAGTTTAGAACGTCCCAATTAAGTGAGTTCAACTTTCAAAATCTTTGCTCAAAATTTACAACTTGAACAACGTAATTTGAACCCAGCTTATTCTTTTGTTTTCTATTTCATGTTTATTCCTCGTCTAACTTTTAAAGCACTTGGTGAAAATGAATTACATTTATATTAGTCGATTTATTAAGAGATTACGAATAAAATTATATATAAAACATAGGTGTGCTCACAAATTTAAAAATGAAATTTTTTTTTGGAGAGTGGAATGGGAAATACATTGAAATATAGCTATTCTGACGTGTTTACCTATATGCGAAATAATGGCAGTGAGACATTTTGACCAGTTTCACCAATTGATTAATTTTTTATTGATTTTATATGAAAGTCTAACTCATAATTTAACAAACAGGATATATGTACATATGTTGTTGCGAATCCTTACTTTTTGTACTGCGTATTCATAATAGAATGCAGGGTTTTGTCAAGAGCTGCTACACAATATTACTCACGGCCCTTATTATAATTTTTTGCTGACTTTAATTTTGACTTTTTGTACTTTTTAATCTATAATGTAGTATGTGATTGTTTGTTATATATTGCAATATTACGTTAAGGTTCTATAATTTATGATTGTGCCAAAGCAGGATGAATTATGCCAAAAGTGCCTCTGAGAAGGAAAGTGCCAAAAATGGCACTATTGTGCCTACTTTTCCATCACTGTGTGCTGCTATAACAAGGGCGATGTTCATCATTGCTTTAGTGACAAATATTCAAAGTGGCCGTTAGTCGGCATATTAAAAATATTTTGGACGTGGTTAAGAACGACCGCAGGAATGCAGAAGCAGTTATTAAGGAGTTTATTAAGAAATATCATATGATTACAGCCGATATATGTAGGAGTAGAAATTTCTCTACCATGTTTGGTAGGTAAACAAAAAAACAGAAGTAACCCTCCATGGCTCTATGAAAATAAGTACTGGCGACGATCTATAATAATACCGTATCTGGATTCACTAACGGCATTTTTACAACTACACTTCTATACATATAATAAAATTGTAAAAGGCCCATGTCTGTACATTAGTAGATATTAACGATATTCCTAAAATTCTTATACAGACTAAAACGAAAAATATCAATATATCTCCAAAACCAAATCTCTACTTATGGCGAAAACTGGTATGCGTTGAAAAGGGGCGTGGCACCTCCCATATAAACTGAACTTCTCATATAGCTTACCGCTTACGCTAACGTCCTGAAATTCGACATATGTTATCAAAACAGTAGTTATGGCGAAAAGTAGCAGGCATTAGAAAAGGAGGCGTGGCTCCTCCCATACAAACTGAACTACTTATGTCGCTTATTTCAGGAATCGATTATGCTAACGTCCCGAAATTTAATACAGCTATGTACATATGTTATCAATACTGTACTTATGGCGAAAAGTGGTATTTATTGGAAAGGCTGCATCAATATACATTTACGTAAACGAGCAAATATCATTCGATTGGGTACCATTTTCCCTAGACTTCTAAATCGTATTGAACTATTGTAACTTTGTTTTTAGTTTTTAGTAAAAGGTAAAAATTTGTTAATGTTTTTTAAATTTTGCACAAGGCTTTGATTTTTATGAGTTTCGTTATAGACCGTGCTATTATATGCTGCCAGAAAACTCGCTAGGTGGCATTGGAGTAGAGTTATTAATAAAAGTCGTATTTATTAATCGATTGCATCTAAATTTTAAATGTGAGCTATGTAAGTGTATGATGAAAAATTCTTTGATAAAAATGGACAGCTGGGTGGCGCTGTAGTGGATGTATTTGGCAAAATGCGTATTTTTTATACAATCTGGTTGAAATTTATAAAACGTACTCATTTTATGATAAGCAATGGTTTTGCAGAAAAATAACCCAATGGATGGCGCTGCAACCGAAATGTATAGAAACCCCATGTGTTTGATCTGCTTTGGCCCTATGATTATGTTATACGAATTTAGTTTTCAGATGTCTTAATGAAGGATGCGGTTAAGTATGCAAAAAGACCGCAAATTGTGTAAGCGTACCTTGACCCTCCTATAACAGGAAATTCACATCTGTGCTCTTGAGTTTCCTTATAAGGACTTTTGTTGGCTTACGCATCGAACCAGTGTTGTAATTGCAAGATCATGCAAAAAGATTACGCATGCTTGGCAGAGATCCCACAGGTGGAAATAAGACCATCGGTAAAGCTCATGACATCGAAAGGGATTATTATTCCATATGGTATCACAGCGTTACTATTCTTGGCCTAGGTGAGGAGTAAACTGCGCTTTAGTGGTTTCAATTTAAATCAAAAATTTTGACTTTACGGACTGATTTTCAACGCTCTTTTGAATTGGCCAACGAAAAAGTTCTTATTAGGCGCCGCGAAACAAGAGGGCATTGGCTATCTTCCTATAAAAATATTCCAGCTCCAGTAGTGAAGAGGTACAAAAGCACTCGAAACTTTTTGAGCAAATATATGTTCTTGATATTGACCACCGACAAAATAAGTGTATTTCCATTCTGAGTACTTTTCCATGTACAGAAGCGACTGAGGAGCGATAGTTTGGGTTTTTGGGTGTTAAAACAACCCCCGTGGGTCCTCTACTGTCTGATACGTAGTTTAACACCCAAATTTGCCTTTCATTGATTATAAACGAGAATAAATAAAACAAGTGCAATTGGGTATAGTCGTTGCGCTGGGTATGCAGTTACAGTTGCATGGCTATACTCAATCCTGCCCGTTGCGTCCTCGTTCGCGCACTCTGGGCAACGTGAGCGTGATGCGGTAACCAATCCGAGTGGAGCCTTGGGTCACGGCAGAAAGAGAGGGGTTGTGCGCTGGGCTTTGGACCCGCCACGTAAAAACCACTTCCAGTAAAGGAGCAAGGCAAAGCCTCGGATGAGACCCCGCTTATTATGACGACCACGCCAAACGTTTAAAGGACTACGAATTGAGGGCATTCACCTGGAATGTCCGCACCCTTAATGGGGAAGGTGCCTCTGCCCGGCTGGTTGATGTCCTCGTAAGGACAAAATCTTCAAGAAATGCGTTGGACTGGACAAGGCAAGCAATGTCTGTGGCTTTGCGACGTCTACTACAGCTGCCATGTAAAGGAGCGCAAATTTGTGTGGTGGGAGAGAGACTCCGTCGCCGAGTACTGTCGTTCACCCCGGTGGACGAGCGTCTAGCCACAATCCGCATCAAAGCGAGATTCTTCAACGGAGCCCGAAACATGGTAGTATACAGTACTAGGTTAAAGCATAAAAAGATCCATCAAGCTACCTGGCTGTCTCCGGATCGAAAAACGAGAAACCAAATCGGTCATGTTGTGATAGACGGAAGGCACGCTTCCAGTGTTTTAGACGTACGCACTCTCCGAGGCCCAAACTTCGACTCGGACCACTATCTTGTTGCAGCCAAGATACGCACCCGCCTCTGCGCAGCAAAAAATGTGCGCCCAAATATGCAATGAAAGCTTACCGTCGAAAAGCTGCAATCACAACAGATAGCCAGCGCTTTCGCTACTCGACTGCTTTCAGAGAGCGCTCTTCAACAAACCGACATATGCGAGCAGTGGAACCACATTTCCCGCTCATTAAGTGCCGCCGCCGAAGAAGTAGTCAGATTTCAGCGAGCCCGAAAGAACAACTGGTACGATGAGGATTGTCAGGAAGCTGCTGAGAAAAAAGTTGCCGCCTACATGGCCACGCTGCGATCGGGCGCAACGCGCGCTATGTGGGATCGCTATAGGGATCTGAAGAGGGAAGCGAGACGTATTTGCCGCAATAAGAAGAGAGAGGCCGAAAAACGTGAGTGCGAAGAGCTTGAAATGCTGGCCGACAGAAAGAATGCCCGAAAATTTTACCAGAGAGTTAGGCGACTTACGGAAGGTTTAAAGACCGGGGAGTACTCCTGTAAGAACAATAATGGCGACCTAGTTACTGATGTCCAGAGCGTACTTAAATTATGGAGGGTGTTCAGAATAATAGCGATTACGCCAAGCTCGAACACTGTTGTTTGCTTGATTGCTTTCAAGTGATCTTTATTGAATTCATGATTACGTTTTTATACAAACTAAATGCTTACGTAGCTAAATAATAAGGCCATAAAACTTTAGATCGTAAGCAAAATTATTGTAAAGGCTTTATTTCCACGTTTTTGTTTACATAAGCATAATTAATGCAAATGCTGTATTCCCACGTTTTTGTTGACATACGCATATTCCACATTTCTCGTCTACCTTCATATGTGTGCATTAATCAACAATGTCTTATATGTAAATTGACACATGCCAAATTATTTGGCGATAAGAATACACTAAAAGGCATAAAGTGCAAGCTACGCATAAAAGAATGCAAGCGAAAATTAGTACCCTGTTGAATAAAGCCAATGCAATATTAATATGTCGACTTTTCTTATTAAATAACATCCTCCCCCCGGTGAGCTCAGCTCGAATTCCTTGAAAGATTCTGTCCTTAATATTTATCGTAAAGTCCAAACTTCCTTGAGAATATCGAGGCGCAGGTGGGGGTTTTTCATTTTGACCGGATGTGGTCGCAGTCGTGGATGCGCGCAATGTTTCCTCTTTGGCTGTTTTAAATTACCTTTTGACTAGCATGAACACCAAAAGGCACAAAAGTGTAACCAAGGCAGTGTATCCAACTGTTATGTGGTGCGCATTTTGTGCTTCAAGTTTGTTTGGGTATTCTTATATGCGTTGATTGGCCAACGATGATTGTAAGGACGTGAGGTTTTGTATTTGTGTTATGTATTTCTCATCATCCCGTGATTGAAGAAGAGGCTTTATATGTTCTGCTGCAGCTACTTCGGAAATTTCTCCCAGGCTAGTGTAGGACGAGCAAAGACTCGTCGATATCAACTGATCTGCCTGAACTGATATAAAATTATATTTGAGTATGCAGTCTGGTTAGAGTGATAACAGTCCTGATCCTTTTAGGATCACCTGAATGATTTCTTTTCCACATACTGCTGTCGCACGAGATGAAACTGACGTGGCATAAATCCATTGATTTTTATGCTGTAGTGATATCCATGCAACATCGTTTGGTGTTTTTCGCAGTTGACAACTTGTTGGGTGTTGTTGTTGAATAAATTTACTTCACATTCGCATTTAGATGAACCGTGACTATAACGAATTTGAATTTTAGAACAGATGTAATTTCCATTTTTAATGTCCACACAAGATTGAAATTCGGAGATGCTCAGGGGGAAATATTGACCGAGAGCTGTGTTTATTTCCAAAACTGCAACACACGGACTTGTTTCAATCATAGTCTCATTAGTCCAAGTAGGAGTTGGTAGCAGATTGAATAAGTCGTATCGATCATGCTCTACCAGAGGCAATATGATGCTGAATACAACATGCTTTTCTGCAAGTCCTCCCTTAACCGTCATTGTGGACCTCAATCGCTCTTAGCTTACACAAGACAAAGATTTTGGCCTATCAAGGGAAAATTGCTGCCACGATCAATTGTGCTCAACTGTGTCAAATGCACCCAAGCTAAGCCAAAACTAATTAGTCAAATTATGGGGAACAACAAGTGGCCTGGAGTTAAAGCTGTTAGATCGTTAGGATTGTCGGACATTGCTGATTGGTCTGGAATTTAGGATTCATTCCACCTCGATGATTACCGTGTCCAATTCTTCATACGTTAAGGTTGCTGTCGAGGTGCTTCTTATTAGTAGATGCTTAGCTGCTTTTACCGCTGCTTTCTATAAACCGCCAAATGTGGAGTCCTAGGAGGTATAAAATGAAATGTTATTCCCTTTCCGTTCCATGTTGATACCTTCGTCGATTACTGATAATGCCGTGGAATACTTTGAAGGCCAAGTGTCTTCTTTACCAAGAAAGATTGTTGGCCCATAAAACCACATATTCTAGGTTTCTAGTCTCCCTGGCGGCAGTCCTCGTGATAGAATGTCAGCTGGGTTGTCTTTTGAGCTTATATGCCGCCATTGTTCAGCGGTAGTGTGCTCAGCTATACGGTTTGCCACAAATGTTTGGTATGATGCTGAGGGTGAGTTAATCCATGCCAACACGATTTGTGAATCAGTCCAAAAGTATGTATCCACATCGTCTAGCTTAAGGTCTGGTTTGACCCTTGTAGTTAGTTGAGCACCCAGTACTGATGCACAGAGCTCAAGCCGAGGAATAGTTTGCCGTTTCAAGGGTGCCTCACGTGATTTTGCACAGAGCAGCCTCACTTGTACTCGTCCCTCATCCAGCTCGGATCTAATGTAAATCGCAGCACCATCTTCTTAGGTTAAGACCACGTTGTTTTAAGATGTGTATCAGTTGCTGTTGGACTTATATCGTCGTGGTTAAGCTGTCTGACCCACCAATTCCGTCATCTACATAAAAATTGTCCTGTAGAAACTGCGCACCAAGAGGATAAATATGGAGCAGATCTTGTCCCATATGTAATTGTATTTAGCTGATAATGCTTTATTGGTAAACTTGAATCCTTTCGCCAGATGATAAGTTGGAATTTGCGCTCGTCCGGTTGAATGAGCATCTGTCGATACATTTTTTCTACATCTGTGGTGAAGACGAGTCTGGGCAAACAGAAGCGAAGTAAAATGGTGAAAAGCTCGCTCTGAACAGTGGGTCCGGTATACAAAAGGTCGTTCATAGACATGCCAGTGGACGATTTGCTGATACGTCGAACACTACACGTAATTTTGTAGTACGGTTTTCGGGTCTCACAATGCAATGGTGAGGAATGTAGTACCTAGGTTTACTGATGGAATCAATATCCACTTGCGTCATGTGCCTCAAGTTCTCATATTCCTCCATAAATTGTACATATTGATTCTTTGTCTGGAGCAATTTTGCCAGTCGACGTTCTAAGGCCAGGAATCGATTGTACGCCACCCAATAGGATTCCCCTAAGGCCTCCGGATTTTCATGAAATGGTAGCCTTACCATTAATCTCCCATTTTCACTGCACTGTTTTTCTGCTAGGGAATGTTGTTTTCTTACAGTTGCAACATCCTCAAGTTGCCATAATCGAGCAATGGCTGCATCTAAGTTGATGTCATCGTTGGTACAGATTCCACATATTGCATTTGAGATGTAGTTGCCACCAACTTTTCCCGCGATGATCCATCCCAGCACTGTATTTTGCAAAATGGTCATCTGACAGTTTGATTTGCCCTGCTGCCGAGTTATAGAATTCCGCCACCAACAATATATCAATTTTGTCAGGACGATTGAATGATGGATCGGCAGGTATGATGTTCTCAGGTATTTGCCATTTGTCGACCTTGATTTCTTGCGAAGGCTGCGGGGATATAATCTGAGGCAATACCGCTGCCTCTAGCCGCGTTGTAAAGTTATTGATCCGAGACTGTAGCGCCACATTGACTCGATGCTGTATCTTAGTCCTCCTCGACCCGATGCCACTAATGGAGATTGATGATGGTTTAGTTGAGATGCCAAGACGTTTAACCAATCGTTCAGTCACAAAATTAACTTGTGAGCCTGAATCGAGAGTTACCCGACACTGCACTTCTGTTCCGATTCCTCTAACCTTCACCATGGCAGTGCTGAGTAGTACATATGTGTTTGACTTTGTGTGCTTTGCGGTGGTAAGTGACGCTGCTTCGTCTTTTGATGGTGTTAATTTGGTCCTGGATGGTGTAGTACTTTGCGATTCGTTGCCTTGTGTTGGAGTGGCTACTGATGTAATGTCTTTGCTCACATCCCTTTTTGAATCCTCGAAATATAACAGCGTGTTGTGTTTTTTGTTGCATTTTAGACAGTTTCTTAATATACAATTTTTTGAACCATGTCCCGGTTTTAGGCAATTGTGGCAATATTTCTGCCCTTGTATGAACTGAAAGCGTGCCGATGGAGCGTAAAAATTCCTTGCAAGAAAATAATGGATGTTTTCCTTTTTTGCACATGCTGCAAGTGTCATTTCTTTTACCGTCTTGGCACCCACGTCACTGTTGACAGTTACAATTTCGAGAAAGAAGATAATTTCGTTTACTTGGGAACCAGCATTAACACCGATAATAATATCAGCATTGAAATCCAACGTAGAATCACTCTTGCCAATAAGTGCTACTTTGGACTGAGTAGGCAATTCAGGAGTATAGTCCTCTCTCGACGTACGAAAACAGCGCTCTATAAGTCACTCATCATGCCCGTGCTGGTATATGGCGCAGAAGCATGGACAATGACAACATCCGATGAGACGGCTCTTGGAGTGTTGGAGAGAAAGATTTTGCGGAAGATTTACGGGCCTTTACGCGATGGCGATGGCGAGTACCGTAGACGATGGAACGATGAGCTGTATGAGCTTTACAACGATATGGACATAGTGCAGCGAATTAAAATACAGAGGGTCCGCTGGGTTGGTCATGTCGTTCGAATGGACACCGACGCTCCAGCTCTGAAAGTATTCAACTCGGAACCCGCTGGTGGTAGCAGAGGAAGAGGGAGGTCCCCACTGCGATGGAAAGATCAGGTGGAGAAGGACTTGGCTTCACTTGGCGTTTCCAATTGGCATCAGTTGGCACAGAGGAGAAACGACTGGCGTACTGTGCTGAACTCGGCCAAAATCGCTTAGGCGGTTACAGCGCCAAAAAAGAAGAAGAAGAATGTTCCTTTTTACATGGAATAATAAGTGTTGAAGTGAAGAAATAAATATTTTTTTCCTCAATAATGCCTCACTGGATTTTTTATGTAAAGAACTTTTTTATGCGGATTTACTTTTATGCGGCTTTCTGAGTAACGCATGTACCGCATAAAAAGAGACCTACAGTATCGGTCATATCTATAGCACGCCATTTCAAAGTGATATTGTGTGCAACTTATGTTTATTTATTTATTTTTGAGAAGTTTCAATTAAAATTCAGTTCTTTCTCTAACAAACCCCATATAAACCCAAGTTTAACAATATGTAGAAATCTTCAAAAAAGTGCAACAAATTTTCACCTATATTTCAAACTTTTTTCTCAGAAGTGCTTGAATTTTTCTGAATACACAGTTTTATAGCCCAATCAATTTTAGTCTGATAATGTGCAAGTTTCAAGTGACTGAAAGTTACCGTTGATTTTTTAGAATTTTTTCTCCAAAGGTGTTGCGGTTTTCATCCAAGTTAACACGCACCAGTCGCATTTGTTGCGACGCTCCCACGGTTGGCCGTTACACGTGCCGCAGTGTCAGCGTATTTTAATTTCACCATATAGTGTAACGGGAGACATTGCCACTTGCATTCCATAATGCACCCGTGGGAAGTCAAGGCCAAATCGAGTCTCAGGCAATGGGTTGTAAACATGTTACGCAACCATTGCGTCGCTGCCGGAGAACGAAGGTGGGAAGCAAGCAACGGCCACAACGGGCAGTCAGTCGAGTTCGGGACGGATTATCATAGAGTACGTTTAGTATTAGACTTAGTAGTAAGAAGTTAAGTGTTAATAAAACCTAAGTGAATTCCTAACCTGTCTGTGT
>NW_023458555.1:114620979-114622265 GCF_013731165.1 Rhagoletis pomonella
GGCCATACCCCAGACAGCGGAAACACCTTTGGACATCCGCGCGCTCTCGGACGCGGCAGATAATCCAACCTACTCGCAGCTTCCCCTTTTCAATAAGAGGCCGGCCTGGCAGTTCGTCGATTTCCACCACAGCCATTCTTTGTTCTCGCGAGTTTACAGCGAGGAGAGAGACGCGAAGTTGGCCATTCATCTTGTCTCCTAACTCCCCGCGTATAGCGTTCTCCACTTCTGGGGCCGTGGTTAGGCAGTCCATACCCAGAACTTCTAGACGTAAACGTCTAGTGAGAATACGGGCGTCTCCAAGCTGGCCAATGGCAGTGCACACATTTTCCTTAAATGCTGAGTGGTTGCCACAGCGCTCCATTTCGATGAGCACGCCGCCTTCGCGGGTTTTCCGAACAGATCGAATTACGGTCTCCGTCTTCTCAGGTTGGAGCTTACCACGTATCGTTCCCAGCACCTCTGCATAGGTTTTGCCTTCAGCTGGCTTAATGATTAGTTTGGCGAGACTCTTCTTTTTTCTCACCCTCTTCTTTTTTTTGCGGCTGGTCGCCTCGCTCTTATTGACCAAGGGTTCACATGGCGCTGGCACGGCTCTCTCCGTGATCGTGTTGCCGGCTTTTGCCTGCAGAGGAGTTTGTTGCGGGGAGCGCACAACTCTACTGCTCTTTCTAAATGCGCATTCTTCCTCGGGAGCATCTACACCCATTACTGTTGTTTTTGTTATTTGTTTAATCATGTCAGTTCTATTGGGTCTCCGCTTCAAACCGCTATCTCCACACGTAGCACAGTCGCTTTGAGTGTCCCGAAGTTCCCTTCTCTCAAAGGAGCAGGCCATCGCGAGGGTTGACACAAGTCCTTATGGGATATTGTGTTCAGAGCCAAGACAGCGCAAAACCAGGAGTAAATCTCAACTGGACCTGTGCGGCCACCTAAATGGCGACGTGTATTGAACGTACTTGAAGACCTGCCAGGGTTTTAACGAGACGGAGGCGATTGCAGCATTATCGTGGTACGAAACTCAATAACAATATTAAAAACGAAAAATATAAATGTTTATACAAAATAGACACAGTTTGGTCCTTTTTGCTTTCAGTTGTGTGCTGCCAGGGATGGAATTTCAAAATGTGCCTAATGGTCTTTAAAAATAGTGCCGGAAAGAAGATGAAAGTGCGACCAAATTAAAATTTCTTTCTTTTAAAGCCATTTAAGAAATAGTATTTTTAAACTACACTGAGGTAATATAATATTAATTAAATAACCAAATTATTGCAGTGAATTACTTT
>NW_023458555.1:114622365-114623591 GCF_013731165.1 Rhagoletis pomonella
CTTCGCTTCGTTGCGTTGGTGTTTTATATATTTCTATTCCTAAGGATCTAATGTAGTTTAATATGAGTAGGGTTAAAAATCCACGTTCATTGTCCATAACTAAAGCTCGTGGTACTGTAAAGTAATGCAGTGCAACTGTTAATTTTGTTCGCAAATGAGTGGAAGATTTGTTCTTTATCGGAAAAAGCTTCGCAAATTTTGTGAATTTATCGATACAGATCAAGTATTTCTGTCGCTCTATTTCGAAAATATCAATATGTAGGATCTCACACGGATAATTAGGGATAGGGGTTGGCTGCATATACGGCTTTGAAGGATGCCTATCATATTTGTTTAATTTACACGTTTCACATTGACTAATGTATTCCCTTATATGTTTAGACATAGCCGGAAAATAATATTTTTCAAGGATTTGTTCCCTATTTTCGCGAGCATTACGATGAGCACGTCTATGCTCGTGTTCGATTATGCTAAATACCCTATCAGCAATTGTAACATCCTCCACTATGCGCTGCGTGATTCTAATTTTGTATTTGCTGAAATTATTAACATAAGCCCTTTGCAATGCATGGATCGAATCTTCTGGTATTTTAGTGCCGTTTACCACATTTGGATTTAGATTTTTCTTTAGGACAGGCACCAGACATTCGCAATTTAATACGGGCATAGTAATAAAGTACCTTTTGTAGCCCATATGAGGTTCTTCACTACACTCGCAACTCGCCCCCTGTCTTAGGTTTATTTGGTTCCTAAACCCATTTATGGGTACCTCTACGTGTGGAATGAGGTCTGAACCATCTTGCTCAGCGGAATGTACTGTGCCTTCTGATGCAGTATCTGTTTCGGATGCCGCGTCAGCTACAGTACACGGCGGCTGAGCGACGATTGAATCTTTGAGTGCATTCACTTCCGTCTTGAGACGGGAGAGTGCACCGGCGACCACATTCGTCTTTCCTGGTTTATAAATCACCTCACAATTGTACTCCTCTATCCGCGCTTTCCATCGCTTGAGCTTGGCGTTGTAATTGCGGTTACTCATGGAAAACGTCAGAGGTTGATGATCGGTATAAATTTTTATATTCCTGGCGCCGTACAAATAGGACCTCAAATTATCGGGTGCCCAAACGATAGCGAGGAGCTTTTTCTCATTGCGTAGTTCTCTTCTGCCTTATTCAATATGCGATATGTAGGCAATAGGTTTATCTTCGCCTACTGTCCCTTGTGAC
>NW_023458555.1:114623691-114629582 GCF_013731165.1 Rhagoletis pomonella
AAGTTAAGTGTTAATAAAACCTAAGTGAATTCCTAACCTGTCTGTGTTTCCTTTTGGGCGGCTGGCCCAATTAATTTTTTTGACTTATACGGACTTAACGGCCATAACTGGCGCCCGAACAGGGACCCAGTAGTATGAAAAAAGTGGACAGGTTATGAAAATAAAAGTGTAAACCTTCAAAGGACAATAAACAATTTTAAAAGAATAGAACTTATACGAAAAAATAAAAGTGTAAACCTTCAAAGGACAATAAACAATTTTAAAAGAATAAAACATATACGAAAAAATAAAAAGACTAATAAGGTTATAAATTAAAGGATATAGACCAATTAAACAATTTAAAGAATAAATTAATCAAGGGATCAGGCTGACTACCGAATGCCAATTCTCCGTTTATTGTAAGTATACCACCACGAATTTATCTTTTTGCTATTTCACAGATGGAGTCCTTGCGAACGACCGTAGCAAATTTAACTGGTGCTGTCAATGCTCTTGTAGGAGAAATTTACACACTAGAAAGGCGCATGGCACACATAGACGCGGCTCACGGTAGGCCTGTAACACTAGGAGCTGACGCCTTAGTCGAACCAGCAGATGGGGTGGTGACTCACACACCCACTACTGAAGCGGAATTGAGGGACATTTCTGGAGTCCCTGATTCCATGAAGGACCTGAAAGAGACCGTTACTAACTTGTCAGGTGCTTTCAAGGCAATGCTGGGAAAGATGGATTCGCTCGAAACACGATTCACCCACATGAACTCCATCAGCGCGGAAGCGACAGCAGCCTCGATTGATGGGCCACGTGGAATCGACTGCGCGGACGAGGAGTGTCCAATATGTTCATGCCCTGAACCTACCGGTTTGACGGTATATCAAATAGGCAGCAAGTGTAGGATAGTGTTTTTGGATGAGGAATTTTTCAAATTGAAACAGCGTGTTTCAAGAACATCATAAATTCAAGGACGATCACTGAAACTAGCCATTCCCGACTCTAACGTGACATAACGTAGCCTTCGACAAACCAATCCCTATACTACGACAGACTTGATATCCTGTGCTAGTGACTGGGAACAGTTTAAAGGTGACAGTGCCAAAGTGGAAACGAAAAAGTGAAAATTGAAAATGAAAAAATAATAAGACCTAAATTAAGGTGCATGTAAATTAAGGCTTGTACATCCGCATAAAAAAATATTTGAAACACCGTGGGGTATTGAGGCCCTCAGGTTTATAACATAAGCTTAGCTCTGCGATCCCCACGGGGCACTCCAGGGTATAAAAGCTCCTCTTCCTAGAAGAGGTGAAATGATTGAAATAAAAATTAAGTGCAATGGCTGACACAGTCAAGGAGGAAACTTAAATTAAAACTGCCGAGGCTCGTGACCCCGAAAGAACCTCGGGCTTAGGTTATAAATTATTACGTCCACACCCTGCTGGTCCTTAATGACAGTAACGGGTATAAAATTGTTGAAAGTAGTCCTGTGACCCCGAAGACCCTCAGGCAACTAAATAAATTAAAAATACATAAATTAATAACTATGACGCCGCTGGTACTTCACCTACTATTCTCACGTGAATATATCGACCGGACTTCATCAACTCAAAACTCTAATCTCAAGAGAAAACTTAACCGATTATAAAAGAAAATAGCAAAGGTGAATAGGGAAAAGCAATATCGAATGGTGATTGACTACAAGAGGTTAATCACAGTGACAATAGCAGACACGTATCTTAACCCTGACATAAACGCGACGCTTTGTAACCTCGGACAGGCTAATTATTATTCTACGATAGACTTGACGTCTGGTTTTCACCAAATACCAGTGAAGGACTCAGACATACTTAAAACCGCTTTCTCAACGATGAACGGAAAATACGAGTTCCTACATCTACCCTTTGGACTGAAAAACGCGCCTGCTATTTTCCAAAGAATGATTGACGACGTATTGAAACAATACATTGGAAAAATATGCTATGTCTATATTGATGACATTATAGTATTTGGAAAAGATGCGGACGAACATTTAGACAACGTAGAAAAGGTTTTGTCAGAACTCTTAGAGGCAAATTTAAAGGTAAACTTAGACAAAACATGTTTTTTCGAAAAGGAAGTTGAATTTCTTGGCCATGTAGTTACTCCAGATGGTGTACGAGCTGACCCAAAAAAGGTGGAAGCTATAAAGATGATTTCACCTCCCCTAAATCTGAAAGACCTGAAGAGTTTCTTGGGTATGACTTCGTACTATAAGAAATTCATTAAGGATTATGCAAAGATCATCAACCTCTGACGTTTTCCATGAGTAACCGCAATTACAACGCCAAGCTCAAGCGATGGAAAGCGCGGATAGAGGAGTACAATTGTGAGGTGATTTATAAACCAGGCAAGACGAATGTGGTCGCCGATGCACTCTCCCGTCTCAAGACGGAAGTGAATGCACTCACAGATTCAATCGTCGCTCAGCCGCCGTGTACTGTAGCTGACGCGGCATCCGAAACAGATACTGCATCAGAAGGCACAGTACATTCCGCTGAGCAAAATGGTTCAGACCTCATTCCACACGTAGAGGTACCCATAAATGCGTTTAGGAACCAAATAATCCCAAGACAGGGGGCGAGTTGCGAGTGTAGTGAAGAACCTCATATGGGCTACAAAAGGTTCTTTATTACTATGCCCGTATTAAATTGCGAATGTCTGGTGCCTGTCCTAAAGAAAAATCTAAATCCAAATGTGGTAAACGGCACTAAAATACCAGAAGATTCGATCCATGCATTGCAAAGGGCTTATGTTAATAATTTCAGCAAATACAAAATTAGAATCACGCAGCGCATAGTGGACGATGTTACAATTGCTGATAGGGTATTTAGCATAATCGAACATGAGCATAGACGTGCTCATCGTAATGCTCGCGAAAATAGGGAACAAATCCTTGAAAAATTTTATTTTCCCGCTATGTCTAAACATATAAGGGAATACATTAGTCAATGTGAAACGTGTAAATTAAACAAATATGATAGGCATCCTTCAAAGCCGTATATGCAGCCAACCCCTATCCCTAATTATCCGTGTGAGATCCTACATATTGATATTTTCGAAATAGAGCGACAGAAATACTTGAGCTGTATCGATAAATTCACAAAATTTGCGAAGCTTTTTCCGATAAAGAACAAATCTTCCACTCATTATTTTGTATTCGATCAAGTCATATTGGTTCAATTCCAGTTTACTCGATGGTTCGAGCGACGACAATCGAATTGGTTCAACTCCACCAGAGGACTATGACTTTAATTGACGTGAAGTCACTCGTGCCATGAGTAGGCCATTTGCAATCATTAACGCTTATGGCTAAAAGGGATTACCGCGAGCCTTCCAATGTCATCTGAGTTTACGTCTGTATTCCAATGGCAAGAAAAAGCCGCAATGGCAAACCAAATTAAAGCAATATGCAAGGTTTGAATGAATTGCAAGAAATACACGAAATATTACAAAAAAACAAAAAAAAAATAGGAAAGCATTCCATAAAACCAAAAATAACCACTAACCTGCTTAAAAGTTGAAAAAAATACTATCTTACTAACACGCAGAAACGAATGCAAAAAAATATATAAAAATTAAAATTATTAGTCTAACTTACTACCCCGTACTAATGATACTAATCCTAATAATTAAATACTAACAAATTAATCAAATCAAAAATCCACTGTTAACATCACTACCTGGGTCCCCATATATTCCTGATATCCCTTATCCGCCCGAGCTCCACTCACTAGAGATAGTATTAGAAATTAAGAAATAATTACTACATTAAATTGTTACTGTAGGATTATTGTTAAAAATTTCGGCATACACGATTCAAAAAAAATAAAATAAATTCCAAATAATTAATTATAAAGCATTCTATATTTGATTTGACTTAAAAACTTAATTTCGAAGTAATTTAAAGAAAGAAAGTTAAATTCAATTCCTGAAAAGAAAATTATTTACGATGTTCATATAAAGCTATCTAGGAGGTAAAAGTAGGATTATATTAACAATTTCGAATCTAATTCATAGAATCTGCCTCTGTGCAACCGCACAAGCATACGCCGTATTCAACCTAGATTCTCCTGTTCTAAATGTTCGAGATGGGTACGGTTGGATAGTCAACGGACATTTCAAACTGGTCCACATGATCGACTTGACGCGCTAAGATAAAATTTTAAATCGTCTAAGCTATGAAACCTCAAGGATGAACGAGACCAACGCTATCACTGACGTCATCACCTATCAGTTGGAGAAAACTGAAACTCAACTCGACGAGCTGAAGGGCCCTAAGCCTAAAAGACCCAAGCGTTCAATCAATTGGATTGGGTCAGTCTGGAAGTGGATTGCTGGCACACCTGACGCCTTAGTCTGGGATGAAGTCCTGCGGAGCCAAGACGCATTAGTAACCAATAACAACCACCAATATAAGGTAAACTCTTAAATATTCAAGAAAACTCAAGAGCTATTACAGGCTGTTAATGGAATCGCGACGGCCACGAATGACATTTTGGGACGCAACCACCTGGCTAAAGTTTCACAGGAAATAGAGCACAAGGTAGCGATCCTTAAGGAGGACGTTAACGAGTTGATTCGAGCATGTCAAATGGCTAAAGCAGGAGTTGTCAACAGTAACCTATTAAATAAGGAGGAAATAAACCAACTAATAAGCGAAATCGAAGTCCTTCCGTACAACAACGTCATCGAAGCCATCGAATATAGTGAGCCATCAATCTACACGAACGGCACCCTTCTACTATACGTCTTGTCCATGCCAAAAGTGACGCAAACAAGGTTCAACCATTTAATCACACGATCAATTTTGAGGGATGGTCATCGAGTCGACTTGAAGTACAAAACAATCCTAATGAACAAGCAACAGACGTATGGTATTAAGGATAGCTGTCTACACCTCGCCACCGCTATGGTTTGCAAACAGGGGTCACTAGATTTACTGCCTGAAGAGGGGTGTTTACCACGTCTACTCAAGGGCGGCCAAACAAGTTGTCGCTACATAAACTGCATGGAAACAACGGTTGAAGTACTCAAGGAAGATACAATATTCCTGGACAACTTCAACAGCAGCGTATGGTCAGGTAAAATATCTAAACACCTATCTGGTTCCTATATTCTACAGCTGGAGAACGAGACGATAACGATCAACAATCACACCTACTGGAGTACAAGAAGCTCAGGTGTGCAGGTGCTTCCATCCGTGTTGTCTACAATAACGAATAAGAGTCTCGCAGTGAACCCCGATCTCGTCCATGGAATGACGTCTGGAAAAATACAACCTTTGGGTTACCTGAAGGACAAAACTAACTGGTTTGCGACGTCTGAAGGTCTAGGACTTATTTTGCTAATGATCCTAATTTTCCTGATTTTCCTGAAATTGAAGACAGGAGCCAAACTTCCTGAGCTAAATTTGTCCATACTGCAACAGAGTTCTCGAAACCGACTTAAGAAGGACGCCTCCCAAAACGTTGATTTGCGGGACGCAAATCTTTAGAGGGGGAAGAGTTAACACGCACCAGTCGCATTTGTTGCGACGCTCCCACGGTTGGCCGTTACACGTGCCGCAGTGTCAGCATATTTTAATTTCACCATATAGTGTAACGGGAGACATTGCAACTTGCATTCCATAATGCACCCGTGGGAAGTCAAGGCCAAATCGAGTCTCAGGCAATGGGTTGTAAACATGTTACGCAACCATTGCGTCGCTGCCGGAGAACGAAGCTGGGAAACAAGCAACGGCCACAACGGGCAGTCAGTCGAGTTCGGGACGGGTTATCATAGAGTACGTTTAATATTAGACTTAGTAGTAATAAGTTAAGTGTTAATAAAACCTAAGTGAATTCCTAACCTGTCTGTGT
>NW_023458555.1:114629682-114631217 GCF_013731165.1 Rhagoletis pomonella
GATAGCTGTCTACACCTCGCCACCGCTATGGTTTGCAAACAGGGGTCACTAGATTTACTGCCTGAAGAGGGGTGTTTACCACGTCTACTCAAGGGCGGCCAAACAAGTTGTCGCTACATAAACTGCATGGAAACAACGGTTGAAGTACTCAAGGAAGATACAATATTCCTGGACAACTTCAACAGCAGCGTATGGTCAGGTAAAATATCTAAACACCTGTCTGGTTCCTATATTCTACAGCTGGAGAACGAGACAATAACGATCAACAATCACACCTACTGGAGTACAAGCAGCTCAGGTGTGCAGGTGCTTCCATCCGTGTTGTCTACAATAACGAATAAGAGTCTGGCAGTGAACCTCGATCTCGTCCATGAAATGACGTCTGGAAAAATACAACCTTTGGGTTGCCTGAAGGACAAAACTAACTGGTTTGCGACGTCTGAAGGTCTAGGACTTATTTTGCTAATGATCCTAATTTTCCTGATTTTCCTGAAATTGAAGACAGGAGCCAAACTTCCTGAGCTAAATTTGTCCATACTGCAACAGAGTTCTCGAAACCGACTTAAGAAGGACGCCTCCCAAAACGTTGATTTGCGGGACGCAAATCTTTAGAGGGGGAAGAGTTAACACGCACCAGTCGCATTTGTTGCGACGCTCCCACGGTTGGCCGTTACACGTGCCGCAGTGTCAGCATATTTTAATTTCACCATATAGTGTAACGGGAGACATTGCCACTTGCATTCCATAATGTACCCGTGGGAAGTCAAGGCCAAATCGAGTCTCAGGCAATGGGTTGTAAACATGTTACGCAACCATTGCGTCGCTGCCGGAGAACGAAGCTGGGAAGCAAGCAACGGCCACAACGGGCAGTCAGTCGAGTTCGGGACGGGTTATCATAGAGTACGTTTAGTATTAGACTTAGAAGTTAAGTGTTAATAAAACCTAAGTGAATTCCTAACCTGTCTGTGTTTCCTTTTGGGCGGCTGGCCCAATTAATTTTTTTGACTTATACGGACTTAACGGCCGTAACTGGCGCCCTAGCAGGGACCCAGTAGTGTGAAAAAAGTGGACAAGTTATGAAAATAAAAGTGTAAACCTTCAAAGGACAATAAACAATTTTAAAAGAATAGAACTTATACGAAAAAATAAAAGTGTAAACCTTCAAAGGACAATAAACAATTTTAAAAGAATAAAACATATACGAAAAAATAAAAAGACTAATAAGGTTATAAATTAAAGGATATAGACCAATTAAACAATTTAAAGAATAAATTAATCAAGGGATCAGGCTGATTACCGAATGCCAATTCTCCGTTTATTGTAAGTATACTACCACGAATTTATCTTTTTGCTATTTCACAGATGGAGTCCTTGCGAACGACCGTAGCAAATTTAACTGGTGCTGTCAATGCTCTTGTAGGAGAAATTTACACACTAGAAAGGCGCATGGCACACATAGACGCGGCTCACGGTAGGCCTGTAACACTAGGAGCTGACGCCTTAGTCGAACCAGCAGATGGGGTGGTGACTCACAC
>NW_023458555.1:114631317-114637278 GCF_013731165.1 Rhagoletis pomonella
GCAACAGCTTTATTTTGAAATTGGCCGATTATTGGTACTAAAACAAGACGAACTAAGAAATAAAACTGCATTTACAGATTAGAAAAATATTGACAACAAAAAAAGTTAGACGGTTTTTTGTCCCTCCTGAAAAATAAAAAAAAATGGACTTAGCACGTTTGCGAACTAAGCCATCGAACTGTATTTTAATTGAAAATTCTTAAAAATAAATAAATAAACATAAGTGGCACACAATATCACTTTGAAATGGCGTGCTATAGATATGACCGAAACTGTAAGTGTATATGTACTTAACAGACCCCTGAATATATATGTATGTATACAAATATTGTGTCTATGTACTTACCTGTGTAGTGAGAATAGTTTTTTGGTATCAAAACTTTCTGTTGCCTAATATCTTCGTCGGTTATGGAACCACTTCGTAACGCATTACCCCGTTGTAAAGTCATACGACGTGCTAGAGTCTCGGTCTGTTTTAGCTCTCTTCTGCGATGATATTTACAATATAAAGTTTTGTTTTTTTTAGATGCATTTTCCTCCACAATATTTTCCAATAATTCATCAATGGTATCGCCTCTATTTACTAGAATCGTATCGCCTAAACCATTCGTTTTAGTTGCGGTTAAAATTACGGTTGATTCAGTATCGCTTGAAGTGACAGCTGTGTCTGTAAGAACTATACATTCATTAAAACCCATTAGTTCGGTTCCCCTGCTGTAGGAAATTGTTCGATGCGATGCATCAGACTCAGGTTCGGACAATGAAGAGGCCATTATTTTTTGTCTAATATTTTCGGAAGTCTCATCATCTAAACCTAGGCTTACTGTTTCTGGCACTCTTTTATATGTATGTTTTTCGGTTTCAAAAAAATGTTCCATGTTAGCAATTTTAACGGTATCAAAACCAAGATCAGGGCTCTCTAGTGCCACAAAACTACTAGATTCCTCCTCGTCAAACGGCAAATTACCCACGATAACACTATAGCTCATTGTTGAACCTTCAATGCGATATTCTTTTTCTGAATTATTAATCACTACTTTGTCGTCTTCGTCGTCGGAAGAAGAGATGTGGTTTTGCTGCAGGTCCTGCATGGAAAAAATAACCGGTTCCTCGAAACTCCGATTAAGTCTACCCTGTACATTTGCCGAATCAAAGGAGCTGTGCCTAGAAAGAATGTGTTTTTGTAATTTTGTTATTAATTCTTCAGTTCCATGGATTTTATTATCCACTTCGTCGATAAAATATCCTTCTCCGTCTTCTTTTCTTCGTAAATTATCATTTTCGGGTGAAGGTTCTTTCAAGTTCTCAAAAGGAACACAGGTTTCAGTATTCTCGGGAAAATCAGGCGGTTTTAAACTATCGAGATTTTGGTGCTTGGACTCACTTTCCCACTTGGAATATTGACGTCTTTCATAAAACATAAATTTTGAGATAATACGTATGAGGTTTTCGACGTCAGCAATTGATTTATTCACATCAGCACTTGATTCCGTCTTCAGCTCTAAAAAAGATATAACTGTTACTATATTAAATATTAAATAACACAGTGCTGTAAAAAATAATTAAGTAGTAATACCTGGGATTTTAATTTTCTTGTAGGTCTTGTTGAGTAAAACAAGAATTGAAGTGATAAATTTACCAAATACACCCAAAATCTTGACTTACAGTTTTTCGTACATTCGCGCGTTTGTTTTTAATTCAGTATCATAAAGTTCTCCTTGCAGTGAACAGCAATTTCCGGAAATCATTTTTCGTGAAAAGTTGAATATCTTATTCGGTTTTTTACCTACTTTTGAAAATAACAGGACTGCAAACCACTCCAAAAATCGGTGCGGTTCGGTTCAGTGGTTAGAACCACTTAGAAAAAACTTGTACCGGTAACTTGCACTTGTAACCGGTTCATGAGTATCCCTGAACCACAGTGGAATTATACCAAGTGAAGTGAGTAGAGTGAGAAGAAAAATTTTGGGACTGCCTTATTTAAAAATTTGCCTACAAAATTTGACTATAAGGTAGCCGAATGCCAGAAAATGAAGCAAGAAAGATGTTCTATTACTTCACTTGTTTGTTGCGCCATGCCCTGAACCGCGGTCCGGTTCGGTTCAAATGGTTCAACTTTTTATGCTAAAGGATACAGATATTGCAAAAAATATTACAAATCTATAATATATAAATAAAAGGCGTTGTTACCGAGATCAAATTCAAATATCTTCATGTGTAGTGGTGGAAAAATGAATAGGGGCGCGACATTTTAGCAAGTGTTAGCTATATTTATACCCGAGCGCACTTGTGCACAAGGGTATATTCATTTTGTTCACATAACGGTTGTTTGTAACAGCCAAAACGAATCGAGATAGATATAGACAAATGTATGCATAAATGCTCAGAATGAATAGAGAAATCGATTAAGCCATGTCTGTCTGTCCGTCCGTCTGTCCGTCCGTCCGTGTACACGATAACTCGAGCAAAAATTGAGATATCTCAACGAAATTTGGTATGTAGGTTTCTGTTAATCCAAGGTAGGTATTGGTATATTGGTATTGAAAATGGGCGAAATCGGACAGTAACCACGCCCACTTCCAATATAACGGTAATTTCCAGAAATATGAAAACTGCGATATTTTAGTAAATACTGAAGATAATTCACTCAAAATTGATATTTACAATAATTTTCAGACGAAAAATAAGAACATTATAAATTTTTGGAAAATGGGCGTTACCACGCCCACTTATGGTTACATGTGTATATCTTGGTAACCGCTGCACCAATTTCTTCCAAACTTGGCACAGTTGTTGGCCATGATACAGCATACTAAATGGCCGAAAATTTAAAAACTCGGACAATAACCACGCCTACATCCCATATAACAGTAATTTTCGGAAATACGAAAACTGCGATATTTTAGTAACTACTGAGGATTATTCACTCAAAATTGATACTTACAACAGTTTTTAGGCGAAAACTAAGAATATTATAAATTTTTGGAAAATGGGCGTAGCCACGCCCACTTATGGTAACATGTGTATATCTTGGTAACCGCTGCACCAATTTCTTCCAAACTTGGCACAGTTGTTGGCCTTGGTACAACATACTAAATGGCCGAAAAATTAAAAAATCGGACAATAACCACGCCCACATCCCATATAACGGTAGTTTAGATAAATACAAAATCTTCGATAAATCAGTAAATATTAAAGGTACTTTATTCAAAACTGATTCTTGCAACAATTATTTACCAAGGAATACGTTTATGGTAAAATTTTGGAAAATGGCGTGGCACCGCCCACTTATGATCACATATATGTATATCGGTAACCGTTCTACCAATTTGTACCAAACTCGGTATTTTTATTGTGCTTGCCACATAAAAGCAAAACGTTGAAAATTATTGAAATCGGACTAAAATTACGGCCGCTTTTCATATAACGGTAAATTTCAGAAATGCTTGAAACCGCAATATTTCGAAATTTAAGGACGCTAATTTACTCAAAATTGATACACCCCGGCTTACCACCTAGCGGTAGCTTTCGGAAAGGTGAAAAAACATATATTAATATTTGCGCCGGGTATTTAATGTTCGGCTCCACCCGAACTTAGACTTTCTTACTTGTTCTTTCTTTATTTTTAACCATATAACTCCAAGTTTCATACTTTGTGCAAAAATTATGAAAATGCTGCAAAGTTTCATCTAAATTTCAAATTTTTTAATAATAATTTTTAAACTTTAAGTTGATTTTTGGCAATTTTTCACGTATTTGCTTCCATACAACGTATGTGCGATTTTTTTTGTATGGAAAAAAATTCGTAATACCCTAAACAAAAAAAAAATATTTAAAATCAACACAATCAAGAGAAATTAGAAAAATATTCATAAACTCTTTTAAGGTTTGGGCAAGTCGTGAGCCTAGTCGAGTAGACAAAAACAGCATACTCAGAATTTTGAATTGACACTCAAGATGTTGGCTTAACAAGTATACGTTTGATCAAAATAATAGGAGTGCGACATTTGACTCATTTTCTTTTGTTGGTTTGATGTTCATTAATTTTTTATAAAAGTATAGCTCGTTATAACGGCAATCATATAAATCCAAATTTTAAACTTTGCACGATTATTAAAAAAAACCTACAAATTTCAACAAAATTGCCTCAAAGTATAAAATTTTTTAATCAGAAATTGAATATGCAGTTTTATATAACTCATTCAATTTTAGTGTAATGTGTTAATGGCAAGTTTGATATATTTTAAAACTCACAATAATTTTTAGATTTTTTTGCGGGCGTTGTTAAAAATTTTGTTCCATATAAAACCATTTCAATCATTCTTTATAGGGGCGAAATTACAACCCACGTAGGTGCCACCAAAGAAAAAAATTTCGCAGTTTTACCTTATGGATTGCATTTTTACACAAAGATGTCTATTACAAAACATGAAAAATGCTATAGTGGATTTTCATTTTGAACCGAACCGAACCATTTTCTGGGGTGGTTTTCGGTTCGGTTTTGGTATTTTCAAATGAAAACGATTTGGTGCGTGGTTCGGTTCGAAGCCCGAAAAAAGCGACGGTTCGGTTCAAAACTGGTTTGCAGCCCTGGAAAATAAACATTCGTTTTACTCGCTATTAATCCAGGGCTGTCAGACGTCCTGGTTTTCCAGGATTTGGCCTTATTTAAACAAGAGGTCCACACTTAAACCTATATAATTTTTAGCAGATTTTTGCTTTGAAAAAAAGGTAAAGCTTTCATCATTAGTGGTCGAGAATCATTAAATGAAACATTTTTTCTAACATATTTCATAAAAGTGACGGGCACGAATATTGTAGATTTTTCTATAAAATTTCACTGCCAGAATTGTCGGCGACATTCGCTTTTGTTTTGGTACTTGAACGAATGCACGGCAACCGAAAACTTTGAGCAAGGACAGATTTGGCTTAAAGTTTGACCAAACCTCTTCTGGAGACTTTTCTCCTGTACCCTGCACGGGATGCGATTCACGATGTATGCAGCAGTCGTTGCTGCTTCCGCCCAAAATATTTTTGGCAAACCCGAATCGATGAGTAAACAGCGCACTTTCTCCATGATTGTACGATATAATTTTTTTAGCAGATTTTTGCTTTGAAAAAAGGTAAAGCTTTCATCATTAGTGGTCGAGAATCATTAAATTAAACATTTTTTCTAACATATTTCATAAAAGTGACGGGTACGAATATTGTGGATTTTTCTATAAAATTTCACTGCCAGAATTGTCGGCGACATTCGCTTTTGTTTTGGCACTTGAACGAATGTACGGCAACCAAAAACTTTGAGCAAGGACAGATTTGGCTTAAAGTTTGAGCCAACCTCTTCTGAAGACTTTTCTCCTGTACCCTTGCACGGGATGCGATTCATGATGAATGCAGCAGTCGTTGCTGCTTCCGCCCAAAATATTTTTGGCAAACTCGTGCCACACATGCTGTTTTGCGGAATCACAAAATTCTTAATTTCGCTTTTCAAAAATTTCATGTAATCGAAACTTGCATGCCCGAGACGACGATGCCATAAAGCTAAATTCCCTTTTGGTTTTTCTGTGATGGTCGGCTCTGCGGCCGTAAATAATCTAACTTTTTGACCGACGCACAGTGGGGCAAAAAAGGTTGTCGTGGACAAACTAATTTTGAGAGCCCAAATATGAACCGATTTCAAGTTTCTTTTTTACAAACGAAAGATAATTAAATTCTGCGTCGAACTGTTCGAGGCGATTTTTTTAGGAAGCACTAGTATTTTATTTATTTATGTTGAAAGATGAAAGAAAACAAATTTTACGTTTGAATACTTCCACTTTTATGGAAAATACTTGAAATTAATTTAAAATGCCTGCAGTTATTTAAAAAATTATTTATAAACATTTCTGCATAGGATGCCGCTAATTAAGTAATGTATTTAATTTGTTATCTGTACTAATATATATTTTGAAAGCGGTTTTT
>NW_023458555.1:114637378-114655711 GCF_013731165.1 Rhagoletis pomonella
TACTTTCCAGTGCGTGTCGAATATTTTACAGCCACTTTTAGTGAACAAAACTGCGTTATTGTTTTTTTACCATTTGACTGACTAATAAAAGATTCGCACAAATGTTCGGTACAAAATGTACATTATTTATTTGTAATTCTTTAGAAGTGCCGTTATTCATCACTAGCTGGTTAACCGTGCCTACACAATCTATTTTTATTTTCTCGTTATTAGCAACTATTACTTCTTTTTGACTGGGTTTCGATATGTTTTTTATAGACGATATGTCTTTGGTCATATGGGCTGTACATCCACTGTAAAGAAACCAGTCTGAAGGCAATTTACTCGATTGAGCGAGCAGCGACGAGAACAGCATTGTTTCACTGTTGTCAAATTTTCGATGCTCCTTTTTTTCCTTTCGCCACTTTGCAGAATTTTCAACCGCCATTATCATTGGCTTAGGAATCCTGCCACTTCTTCATTGATTTTGAAATGCGTTTTAACCTTGGACCCCAATGCACTCATTTTGCTTACGTATTCTTCCATGCATCGTACGCCGTTTCATAAGATTCAACATGTGCGTAAGTACATGGCTCCAGCAATAGTGTTAATTCACCTATTGCTTTAAGATCAGCATCTTTTTCTTTCTCATTCGCCGATTCCGGCAATTATTTCGTGCAATTTTTCCACAGACCTTTAATTATCATGTGTGCCTTAGCACCGACCTTCCATTCTGCGTAGTTTTCCCGACCTTTAAGACGATTAAATGATAATTGATGTGTTGCCATTTTAATCTTCCTTCAGCTTCTTCTGCTATTCGTATTTGCCAACACGATCGCAAGCGCCGGTAATAAAAATGGTGTTTTCTTGCGAAATACCAAGAAAATATCGTCATTTAAAGTGCAAAACCGCGTATCAGCAAAATGCAAAACCGCGTTTGTGAAGTTGTAGAAATTATTTTCCAGAGCGTAAAAACACTCATATTTCAAAATGGTTCTCTTTTTTATAAAACAATCGCATATCTGCCTAGTATATTTCAGGACGAATGGATAAGGATTGAGCCAAGAGCTCGTGTGAGCAAATTCAATTTTTGGCAGCCAATGTCAGTTACGCGGTTTTGCGGAATCACGATATGCGGTTTTGTACTTTAAACGACGATATATTTCGGCAAGTTCGTGGAATTAATACTTTTTATTTTAGACTAGAATAGGCTGCGGATGGCTCATAACCTGTAAGATATTTATTGACGACGCAGGGAATTTACCTAATTCCAGTGCAAAAAATAAAAGACGTCCGCATGGTTTAGAAGACAAAGCAAAAGAGGGACTTATTCATACATATACATAAGCATGCTTTTGATAGTCCTATATTCCTCTGTTTCGTTTGACATTTAATGATATTCCAATTTCATTTTACTTTCCAATAATAGGCAACTGGGAAAATTTTTGGAAACGACAGTGATAATATGGAATATTGTCGACGATTGTCAGTCTGAAAAAATTTTCGCGACAATGACGACAAAACCAAATAGCTCCGTCGGAAAGCTTTCACAGGAGAGTTTTGTAAATTTATTATACGGTAACCCGGTGCAGAAAATGAAAGTGGCGCCATTCGCGGACCGATGACCGTCTCTTCGTCGATTTGACAGCTTCCCCCCATTCGCTGATGTCCCACAATACTTTTGTTTACATTCAGTGTTGCCAACTTCGTGCTTTTTCCACCAAATTTAGTGGGTACTCAAAACGCGAAAATTTTTGAGTTTGGTGCTTGGTGCGTTTTTGGTTCTTTTGTTTTTAGTTTGAAGACACCAAATTTGTAAATCTTAAAAAAAATGGAAGCAAAATTTTTAGCAATCGTAGGTGTGGTAAGCAGCTTTGCAAAAATTTAAACAAAATCATGGCACAGTAACAATCATAAGCGACAACAAAATATGTGGCAGCACCTTCAATCATGCCAGAAGAAATCGAAAGTCGTGCAAGAAACATTGATTTTTATTAATTTGAATCGGCACCAATAAAAATTTGGTCCTTTTTCAAATTCAAAACTACTGCCTACAAATACTGCCTTTTGTTCGATGCTTCCTCTTTTTCTTATCGAGTTCGTTTTGCCCTCTCATTTTGGTGTTTGTTTACGTCACGCCCGGTTGCTCTCAGCTCGATTGGCACAATCTTGTATTCTATCATTCTTGATATGGTAATTACGCGCATTTCATTACTTTTCAATGATTTGAATAGTACGGACTTCATAGGCAAACGCGTGCTAGAAATGTCAGCCCGACTCGGATTTATAGTGCTCAATACTGGCGCAGCAACAACCCTCCGAAGACCAGGATGCGAGGAAACCACGCCAGACATCACACTAGCATCAGAAGGTATAGCAGGCACCATAAAGGAATAGAAAGTAATGGAAGATTAAACTTGTAGCGATCACCATTACATCTTTTTTAAAATAGACTCCAACAACGATAGTTTACGGAAGAACCTGCAATGTAGCACTCGCAAATGGAATGTCTCGAAATTAAGGCTGGTATTGTCACTTGCGAAGCGAATGCAAATAACGGCGAATTTCGCTGTCTCGAATTGTGAGACGCGAATTTCTAGCGAATTCGCCGCAAAATGGCGACCTTTTGTCGAAAATGTATTTCTTACATTGCCACTAGCGAAAAAGCGACATTCGCTTCGCCAGGGCTGTCAAAATTTGTAGACTGTTTATTTGGTTCGCGTTTGAAATGGAAAGAACGTGAGTAAATTTTAATTTAATTTATTTAATTTAACAATTTTTATGAGCTTGAGGCCGTTTTTAAGTGAAAACTTATTGTGGAAAAGCAACAATAATTCGAAAAAATGGTAGAAGTGATAGCTATTTCGGAAATCACCACATTTCCTCATCAGACTTCTTTCAGTAGGATTCGAAACGACGATCACCACTGACTCAGCCAGTTGCCTACTGTGCTAAGTTTGTCTTGTTAATTCTTGTTGCTTATATTCCACTATTTCACTTTGCTTAGCCAACTACAATCAAGCGCAGCTATTCCGCTGCAATTCACTTGATCATGTGGTTGTTGGGTTTGTTGGTTTTTGATAATATTTCTATTATTAGAATGTTTAACTTCTTAGGTGTGCTTGTCCTTAAATAAAATTTATTTAATTTTATTTAACAAAACAAAATTTCCAGAACAAAACGGACAACAACGCAGCAGTTCCAAAAGCTGGTTGTAATTATGGAAAGCAATGCAGACGTCGCTAGAGGAATGGGAAGCTTCGGTTTCACGAACAAAAGCAGGGCAGAGCTGTGGGAAAAGTTTGCAACTGAACTTAACGCCATTGGTCCTCCAATGCGTAACGGACGCGAGTAGAATAAGGTAAGAACTGAACTAGTTTGTGTTGCCGTAGTTACTTATGAGTATTATTTAGGTTTGGTTGGATTACAAGCTGAAGCTAAAACCAAAAATAGCGACAAACCGACGAGAAACTGTGGCCACAGGAGGAGGACCTTATACACAACAAAGCTTAACACCACTAGAGCTTCTCCACTTTCAGAAAGCAGTCAACCCAGCAGGCTCTTCATTTGTACCGAACGTGGAAGAAAATGCGGTGAGTGGCAACGGAATTTATTTAGAGGAGTCACTGGGCGAACAAGCTCCGGATGCGGATTTGGTACCGCAATCATCAACTCCACGGCCAAAGATGACAGTTGAGGATCGAGAAAACATTCGGATCAAAGCGTTGGAAAAGCAGGCTGAAGTGCAAGACAAACTTTGCGAGCGGATTTCAAATATTGAGAAGAAGCTGGAAGAAATCGCGAGGTATACGAGAAAGACGTACGATTTAAAAAGGAAGAACTAAATTTATTGAAATTAAAGGAAGAAAGGAATAGGGAAGAAATTTTAGAGAAGAAAAGACAGCATAAGGAAAAGATGGAAATTAAACTGAAGGAGTTAGAACTAAAAACATTAAAATACATCCAAAAGTAGACTTTATATTGTTACAAACTACTTTTGGTTGTATTTTCAGGTTTAGTTCCCATTCTTTAGTTTCATATCCATCTTTTCTTTATGTTGATTGAATTTGTGATTTTTTTATTTTTACTTATAAAAAATGTGATGAACTAGATTTAAGTTTAATATTTTTTAACGGCTGAATTTAATTTGTGACTTATTATTTTAATATATAAAAGCATGTGATGAATTAATTTTAAGTTTAATATTTGATGAAGGTACTGAATTCAACTTATGATTTTTATTTAGTTTAAGAGCATAGAAGCAATTAGGTTTAATTTAACATGTATATAATAAAGAATTCTGAAGTATAAAATAAAATAAAAAGAACAAAAGTAAGGTAAATGATTTTGAATTTATTCAATAAACCGAACTGCAATTAATTTTACAACAAAGCATCAGCTATTTGCCTTCTGCGGCGCTCTCCTGATGTATTATTGGTATCTTCACTGATTGGTTCTGATGATACAACGATATCAATAAAAATTTCAGCTTCATCTGGATCACTGATTCTAAATTTCTTACAAATATTATGGAAAGCGCAACAAATATTTATAATGGAAGTTGCTTTAGCAGGATCGTAGCGCATTTTTCGATCACTCAGGAGCAGTGTTGCCAGAACTTTTTGGGCCAACCGGCTAAATTGGCAAAAAAAAACGGCTAAAAACGGCGAAACTGTTTCAACTAAATTTCACATGATTTATTCCAAGACTAGTTCTTGGAGATAAGTGGCGAATTCTAGCTGGAAAAAATTTTACAAGCAAGAATTTGTAATTAAGAAAAACATATGATTGTGGCACAAGGTTGAATTTTTTGTCGACGATAATTTGAGTAAACAGGTTCATCAAATGTAAAAATTTAAAAACTTGAGCGATTTTAAAATGAAAAATTTAAGTAAATACTTGCAATGATTTGAAACGTACTCGAAATGCAATCTCAACCGGAGTCGGTATAGGAAACCCGATAGTTACTACGACAAAGAAATTGGAACATATGTTGAAGAACTTAGAGGATTCTTTTTTTTTGCCCTTCTGAAAGAATTTTAAAAATTCTATACAAATTTCTTATGTTTGAAAAGCAACCGTGGACACTAGCGTTCGTGCAGAAATTTGCAAGTTCCTCTAATTGTGTGGGAATTTGGGAGCATGTTAACGCGTGCAACCAGGGAAAAAATTTGTTATTTTCTAAGTTTGCGAATAAAACTTCACACTTAAATTTAAGTCATTCATAATAAACATTTTATGTAAAAAAATCCCTGCTACGGCCTTCTTTAGAAAAAATATATTCGTTTAAAATAAAAAATACGCGAAATCGGCTAAATTTTATATAACCCTGCCTGTCATGAAAATTTTATTCGCGATAAGGCTAGTAGCCATTTCTAACAGATTTTGGGTCGCTTAGTCAAAAATGGAAACATATATATGTGAATTTTAAGAAAGCAAGGTAAATAGCAAAATCGGCTAATTTTTTTTTTACAAAACGGCTAACAAATCGGCTTCCGGCTAAACCGAAATTTCTCCGGCTGTTTTCTATCGCATCCGGCTAAATCTAGCCGGAAAACGCCTAAAATGGCAACACTGCTCAGGAGACATCGAATGCGACATTTCAAAACTGCGATCGTACGTTCAACGACGTTTCTAGCTTTCGCGTGCTTCTTATTAAAAATTGGCTCCCTTGTTCCAGAGTCTGCATGGCGGAAGGGTGTTAGTAAATAAGGACTAAACGGGTATCCGGAATCACCTACAAATAAGTAGTTTTTGTTTTAAAATAGTATTTACATTAATTTTGAGCCAATGTAACAAATTTAAAGTACCTAAATAAATAGAGTTATGATCGCCACTTTGATGCATATTCTCCAAATAAGTCTTTAATGAACTATTGTTCCACACGAACGAATCATGTGTAGAACCAGCATATCTAGCATCCACAAACCGGATATTCATGTCATGATCGCAAGCCTTTAATATACAATTTCTTTATCAGTGTTGCTGTATTCATTTCATAAAAACTTACAATCATAGCATTTATACTAAAAAAGCCTTTTCTATTTAGATAGAGGTGTCTATTTGCGGTGGAGGCATAAATCGCAATAAGTGTTCCGTCAACACAGCCAATCACGTTGGGTATCCCTGATCTGGAGTAAAATTTGCTCCTTGCCTGTTGCTTCTCTTCTTCTGTCATTTCTGTGATTATCGAGCAATGCAAATTTGTTTTTCTAAAATGGGCAATACCTCCTTTAAAACGAGTGAAACTGTAGGTTGTCCAAGACCCAATTGAAATTCATTTCCTACAGCTTTCTGATAACTGCGCAAAAAATCTCAGTGCGCAAAACAATTTTAGCGTTAGCTTTACAGATGAGGACAGGCGGCAATTAAATTTGTCCTTGCTTTTGTCCAGCACATACATAAAAGCGTCCTTGCTTAGACGAAAATGCGCTATAAATCTATAAATAACGGGTGATTTTTTAAGAGCTTGATACCTTTTTTTTTAAAAAAAACGCATAAAATTTGCAAAATCTCATCGGTTCTTTATTTGAAACGTTAGATTGGTCCATGACATTTACTTTTTGAAGATAATTTCATTTAAATGTTGACCGCGGCTGCGTCTTAGGTGGTCCATTCGGAAAGTCCAATTTTGGGCAACTTTTTCGAGCATTTCGGCCGGAATAGCCCGAATTTCTTCGGAAATGTTGTCTTCCAAAGCTGGAATAGTTGCTGGCTTATTTCTGTAGACTTTAGACTTGACGTAGCCCCACAAAAAATAGTCTAAAGGCGTCAAATCGCATGATTTTGCTTATTTACGAAGCCATTCAACCAGAAATGAGCCTCATCGCTGAACAAAATTTGTCGATAAAAAAGCGGATTTTCTGCCAACTTTTCTAGGTAATAAAATTCAATGATTTGCAAGCGTTGCTCGTTAGTAAGTCTATTCATGATGAAATGTCAAAGCATACTGAGCATCTTTCTCTTTGACACCATGTCTGAAATCCCACGTGATCTGTCAAATACTAATGCATGAAAATCCTAACCTCAAAAAAATCACCCGTTACGTATTCATATATGCATACATTTTTCATGTTTCATTGAATAACCTATCTGCACTGGATACTTACACTGTAAACGGCAGCTCCATAGGATTAGATTAATCTCTAATAAAACGCCGCTGACGAAGAAGGTTAGCTCGCGGTTCAACATTATAACTATCCTCAAAATATAAATCTACGTTATAAAACATTTTGCTTTTCAAATTTTAGTTTGTAATAACAAGGAATTCGAAGTATAAATGACAGAAATGTCAAATGAGGATGAACTCAATTAATTTGTTTGAATGGCAGCGACGCATGTCCGGCGAAAAAGTTCATTCGCCACTCATAATGCAAATTTTAGGTGTTTTCGCCAAACCGTTCGCTTCGCCAAATTTTTTCGCTTCGCAAGTGACAATACCAGCCTAAATAGTGAAGCACTACTATCTGAAATAGATGCGCATGGCTCAGAAGAATGCTCTTAAAATAACGCAATGGAAATAGTAGAGACTATAATGAAAATGATCTCCAGAGCCTGTACCAAAGCCATGCCGACTACCGGAAGCAATCGACACAAAAGACCTGCATATTGTTGGACGGAAAACATAGCTCTACTAAAACGAACGTTCCTCCACCTGAGGCGTACTTACACTAGGGCCAGGCGTAGAAGCGCTGCAATCGAAGGGGTACAACTATACCGAGCTGCTAAACAAGAACAAACGAGCAATCGAGGCCAGCAAGAACAGAAAGTGGAAAGAACTGCGTGAGGATATAAACAGAAATCCCTGGGGTCTCGGATATAAGGTGTTAATGAAAAAACTTGGTGCCATGGCAAAACCACCAGAGCCTAGCGCTCAAAAAATGGACTACATAGTAAGCGAACCCTTTCCCACGCATGAGGTATTAACCAAAGAAATGGAGCCTATCATCGCTCCTCAAGAAATACCACCATTTACCGCAGAAGAGATCAAGTCCGCCACTAATAGAGTAAAAGCACCAGGCCCAGACGGCATTCCAGCAGAAGTTCTAAAAATAATCGCCACAGTATGCCCGCATGTGCTTTTAAATATGTACAATGCCTGCCTCAAGAACGGAATATTCCCAGAAATTTGGTAAAGGCAGCAGCTCGTCTTAATCACCAAAGGAAAGGGAAACCTTGACTCACCAACAGCGTATCGACCACTCTGTATGCTGGACACAGCTGGAAAACTCCTAGAACGGCTGCTAAAACCTAGAATAGAAGCGGCTATCGCTATCGAGGGCGGACTTTCGTCAATACAGTACGGATTCAGGCCCGGTAGATCAACAATTGGGGCTATAAAACACGTAACAACAACAGTAGAAGGCGCATACCAACACAAAAAGCTAGTCCTGCTTGCAACCTTCGACGTTCGCAACGCCTTCAACACCGCAAAATGGAAAAATATGATACACGCACTAGAAGATGTCTACAACATACCCACGTACCTAAGACTCATGGTCAGAAGCTACCTAGTAACCGGGAGTTATTGTACCATACCACCGTCGGGCGCAGCACAAAGCTCCATTCTTGGGCCAGACCTATGGAACATCAGCTACGACAGAATATTAAACCTTGAGATGCCTGATAACACATATTTAGTAGGCTACGCTGATGAGAAATTAAACCAGACTATGATAAGAACACAGACATGGCTCGACTCACACGGTCTTAAACTTGCAGCAGAGAAAACCAAGCTAATACCAAGAAGCATATTCCCTTAGAAGTGAGCATGAAACTGACCGGCATTACATTAAAACGCAAAGAGTAATAAAGTACTTAGGCCTAAGGCTAGACCCCAGGCTAACGTATTGGGCACAAATGCAGAACACAGCCGCAAAAGCATCAAAGGCAATGGCTTACCTAAGCAGATTAATGGCCAATATTGGTGGACCAACCCAAAGTAAAAGACAACTTCTAATTCCACAACCTTGAATATTTTGCTATACGGAGCGGAGATCTGGGCTGACACCCTACAGAAAAATAACCGTTGCAAGATACTTTCTAGAGCCCATCGCACTGTAGCTTTAAGAGTAGCCTAAGCGTACCGTACAGTATCCGGCGAGGTAAGTCGTTTGTTTGTTATAAAAAAAAATATATCAAAAAAATGTATTTTCGTTGATCATCAAAAGAAAGATATCATTGTAGTTCTCAATATTTTTCATTATTTCTGATGCTAGCAAAATATCTTTGCGGTTGGTATAATTTTCTTGAAGAAATAAATATGTACTAGTGAAACCGGATGGCGTTAAGACGTCAAAATTTAATATAACTTTTTACACAGGTTGAAACACTATTCAAAACCACAAACAATTTTCTATAAGATTCATATAAACATTTCTGAGTGAAGAGAAGTTTCGCATGGTGTCAGTTTTTCTTTTCATAAAACTTCTAACCACTCTATACCGCTAAAACGCTTTAGCTTCAAAAAATAAAACGTTATTGCACATTTATGTACAATCCCTCTTCTTTAATTTCAGTTCTCATTTTGGAAATTCGAAATAACGGTGTATGAAAATCTAGCGACCTTCAAAAAAATAGGTAGCAACCCAATTAAAAGTATTATCAAACTAAAGTTTTCTATAAACTCTGTCATTTCACACTAATATTTAGATATATCATTTTACTTGTGTATAAGCAAAACAAATTCGACTTCTAAACAGGTCTTTAAAATAATTTTTCAACTAAAATCTTTTTAGATATTTTTCGATACATATTTCAATTAACTCATCAATTTTGTTGAATTTGATTTTTCTAACACGTGGCAACTATCCTAAATACAGTTCAGAAATTAATTATTTTCAAACTCATTTCGATTGCTACCCATATATTGACAATTCATTTATTATTATTAAATAATTTGAATTTAATTTTTTCAACTAGTGGCAACCGTCTTCAGGCACCCTAAAGAAATTATAAATGTTCAAACTAAATATTTCTAAACACGCGTTCGTTTGATACCCAGAGTTTAAAATTGCGTATAATTTGTGTATAACTTAACTAAATTCGACTTTCAGAGCAGGCGGCCTCTGCAAATTAATTTTCGAACTAAAATCTTCTTAAATATCTTTCGTATGACATTGTTATAAATATTTCAAGTAACTGATTAAGTGGAATGAAATTTTTTAAGCATTTGGCAACCCTAGTAAATATAGTTCAGAAATAAAGGGTTTTAAACCCATTTCGATTGATAACCATCTTTTTGTAATCCATTTAACTTATTCAATAATTTGAATTTAACCTATTGAACTGATGGCAACCCTCAGAAAATCAAAAATATTGTAAATTGTCAAAATAAATATTTATTAAAACTCTTTAATTTTACAACCATTTTTAATACTTCATATAACTTGGGTATAAATTTATATAATTCAACTTTTCAAACAGGTGGCAACCCTTTCCAAAATAATTTCATTACCTTCTTAAATCTCTTTTGCCTGACACCCATATTGTGATACCTTTATTCACTTACCTAATTCCTTTAATTAAAATTGAATTAAATCTTTTAAACATGTAGCAATCCTACTACACGTAGTTAAAGTTAAGGCCTTTTCGAAACCAATTCGTTTGGTACCCATATTGTAATAATTTATAAAACTTTTTTAATATGTTGAGCTTAATTTCTTAACAGGTGGCAACTCTTTTCGAAAAATTGAACTGCAAGTCTACAGTCCAGGCCCTTTAAATCAACACCTCATTTTTGAAAATCGAACAAACGGTGCGGATTATAATGGCACTGATTAATAATTAATTAGAGTTTAATTGTTTAACAGGTGGCAACTCTGTTGGAAAAAGTAAAACCTTATTGCACATCTACAGCCCAAGCTTTTAATTTGACACCCCATTTTTGTAAATCGCACGAACGGGACAGATTTGATGACCTGGACAAAAAATACATACATATATAGATATCGTCTCTATCATGTCAAAATATCGAATGTGCAAAAATGCTTTTTCATTTACGATACTTTGCGCGTGCATTTAGAATGAAACGTAAGTTGGCAAATCGTCAAATTTCTAGTCTTTTTTATAAGCAGAGGATACTGGCTTTAACAAAGTGTCGAATCCCACACTTTTTTCTAGTAACAACAATATTTTTTACAACAGCTTATTTGTTCTCCTCAAAAGTGCCTATTTGACATGGTAGCGACGATATGTTCGAGCATTTTTTCTTAAGAGCTGCATACTGATTTAAGAAATTTTTTATAAAAGCAAATTTCTTTTCCATTTATTGTGCGTAATTTTATATGAAATATTACTTTTTCTACAGAGGCGTTACAAATAAAACATTTTCCGGAAATGTATGTACATTAGAGTGGTCCAAAAACAAAATAGTCGGAATTTTAATGCCGCCACCCCCTAGGATTGTTTTGAACAAAAAAATTATACCCCTATTGGTTTATTTTGAAACAAAACAAATATTTAGGCAGTGCTCACAGCGCTCAAAGTTTTCCATATATTTTATATGGGAAAAAACAACTTTTCGTAGAAATGGTACAATATTCTTGAAAATCAATATTTTTCGATCGAAAAACTGTGGTTCTATTCAGGAGACACTTGCATTTGGATTGTCGCATTACGTAATCAACAATAGAAAGTTTTTATTGATTTTTTCTGATATTTAACAAAGCCCGTTATGTTGTTACATAAGTATGTACATATGCATCTGGACTCACAAATCGGGTTTTACGATTATTGTGGTCTGCATAACCCAATGGCGAAAGAAAAACTTCATCCGAAGGTGCCTCTGCCCGGCTGGTTGATGTCCTCGTAAGAACAAAAGATGACATCACCGCCATCCAAAAAAAGCGTTGGACGGGGCAAAGCAAGCATTGCCTGGGGACTTGCGACGTATACTACAGCTGCCATGTAAAGAAGCGCAAATTCGGTGTTGGATTTGTGGTGGTAGAGACTCCGTCGCCGAGTACTGTCGTTCACCCCGGTGGACGAGCGTCTAGCCACAATCCGCATCAAAGTGAGATTCTTCAACATCTGGCTCATCTGCGCCCATGCCCCGAAGGAAAAGAAGGATGAGGTATCCAAGGATCTCATCTATGAGCGCTTGAGCGCACGTATGAGCGCTGCCCCGTCACGGTAGCAAAATCGTGCTTGGCGACTTCAATTCCAGGGTGCGCAAGGAAGGGATCTTTATAACCACCGTCGGCAAAATTCAACTTCCACGATGAAATTTCCGACAACGGACTGAGGCTGATCGATTTCGCCGGGGCCCGAAACATCGTAGTATGCAGTACTAGGTTCAAGCATAAAAAGATCCATCAAGCTACGTGGCTGTCTCCGGATCGAAATACAGGAAACCAAACCGACCATGTTGTGATAGACGGAAGGCATGCTTCCAGTGTTTTGGACGTACGTACACTCCGAGGCCCAAACATCGACTCGGACCACTATCTTGTTGTAGCCAAGATACGCACCCGCCTCTGTGCAGCAAAAAAAGTGCGCCCAACAATGCAAGGAAAGCTTAACGTCGAAAAGCTGCACTCACAACAGACGGCCAATTTATTCGCCCCTCGACTCACGCACCTACTCTCTGAGAGCACTCTTCAACAATCCGACATACGCGAGCAGTGGAATCACGTTTTCCAATCATTAAGTACCGCCGCCGAAGGAGTAGTAGGATTTCAGCGAGCCCGAAAGAACAATTGGTACGATGAGGAATGTCAAGAAGCCGCAGAGAAAAAAGATGCCGCCTACAGGGCCACGCTCCGATAGGGCGCAACGCGAGCCATGTGGGACCGATATAGGGAACTGAAGAAGGAAGCGAGACGTATTTGCCGCAATAAGAAGAGAGAGGCCGAAATGTGTGAGTGCGAAGAGCTTGAGATGCTGGCCCACAGGAAGAACGCCCGAAAATTCTACCAGAGGGTTAGGCGACTTACAGAAGGTTTCAAGACCGGGGCGAACTCCTGTAAGAACAACAATGGCGACCTAGTGACCGATGTCCAGAATATACTTAAATTGTGAAGGGAACACTTTTACAACCTACTGAATGGTGGCAGCGCTGAAAGTAGTGAAGAAGACAAACCCGAGTCCCCAGTCGATGATGATGGAGTGGCTGTCCAACCGCCTGATTATGGCGAGGTACGAATAGCGATTACGCGTCTGAAAAACAACAAAGCTGCTGGAGCTGACGGCCTGCCAGCTGAGCTATTCAAGTACGGCGGCGAGGAGCTGATGAGGTGCCTGCATCAGCTCATATGCAGAATGTGATCAGATGAACGCATGCCCGACGACTGGAATTTAAGTGTGCTCTGCCCTATCCACAAGAAAGCCGACCCCGCCATACGCGCCAACTACCGTGGGATCAGCCTTCTAAGCATAAGTTATAAGGTCTTATCGAGTGTATTGTGCGAAAGACTGAAGCCCACAGTTAACGAGCTGATTGGACCTTATCAGTGTGGCTTTATGCCTGGAAAATCCACCATAGATCAGGTATTCACAATGCGCCAAATCTTGGAAAAGACCCGCGAGAATAGGATCGACACACACTATCTATTTGTGGATTTCAAAGCCGCTTTCGACGGCACGAAGAGAAGTTGCCTTTATGCCGCGATGTCTGAATTTTGTATCCCCGCGAAACTAATACGACTGTGTAAAATGACGTTGAGCAATACCACCATCTCCGTCAGAATAGGGAAGGACCTCTCCAAGCCGTTTGATACCAAACGAGCTTTCAGACAAGGGGACTCCTTTTCGTGTGATTTCTTTAATCTGATGTTGGAGAAGATAATAAGAGCCGCAGAACTGAACCGCTCGGGCACAATACTTTACAAGAGCGTACAATTGCTGGCATATGCCGACGACATCGATATTATCGGTAAAAACAAGGGCTACGTCTGTTCTGCCTTCTCGGGATTGGATAGAGAAGCAAAGCGAATGGGTCTGGAGGTGAACGAGGACAAAACGAAGTATCTCCTGTCGTCACACAAACAGTCACAGCATGCGCGTCTTGGAACCCACGTCACTGTCGACAGTTACAAGTTTGAAAAAGTAGACGACTTCGTTTATTTGGGAACCAGAATTAACACCAATAATAATGTCAGCCTGGAAATCCAACGGAGAATCATTCTTGCCAACAAGTGCTACTTTGGGCTGAGTAGGCAATTGAGAAGCAAAGTCCTCTCTCGTTGTACAAAGAACACACTCTATAAGTCACTCTCATGCCTGTGCTGGTGTATTGCGCGGACGCATAGACTATGAAAGCATCTGATGAGGCGGCTCTTGGAGTTTTCGAGAGAAAGCTTCTGCGACAGATTTACGGACCTTTACGCGTTGATGGCGAATATCGCAGACGATTCAACGATGAGCTGTATAAGCTTTACAACGATTTAGACATAGTGCATCGAATTAAAATTCAGCTACTCCGCTGGCCTGGCGATGGAATGGACAGAAACGCTCCTGCTCTGAAATTATTCAACGTGGGCCGCGATACTGGTAACAGAGAAAGAGGAAGGCCTCCTCTGCGTTGGAAAGACCAGGTGGAGAAAGACTTGGCTTCACTTGGCATTTCCAATTGGCGTCAGTTAGCACAGAAGAGAAATGACGGCGTGCTGTTTTGGACTCGGCCAACATCGTTTAGGCGGTTACAGCGCCAATAAAGGAGGAGAAATCACTAAATGGGAAAAAATTATTAGTTTTTAAGTAGGGCCAATGTATATAAATTGTTACGAGTTGTATATTTGGAGCTTTTTGGCCGTTGATTTTAAAGCAAACACGTTGGTTTTTCTTTTCTGCCTCCTACGCGTTTCGACACACAATTGTGTCTTCCTCAGGGAGTCTATTTATTTTTACAAGAAAACATAATTATACCAAAACATGTTTTTCAAACATACCTTAACATATAATAACATACAATCACATTAATTATTTTATGGACATCACATTTTTAAATTAACGCTTAACATTTAAATACATCTATACTTTATCCCAGCTGTTCGTCTATTACTCGCTATTATCGCTGTTTATGCGCAATTTATTTTGTCTACATCTTCTTTGTAATTCATTGCACAGTGTATTTCGATGGCTGAGTGGAAGATCGACCTATCTCGGCTGCCAGTTCGAAAACGCTCTATCTCAAAAAACTTTTGAAGAACGCCATATTTCAGAATTTTATTGAAAAACACCCTATCTCAAAATTAGGTTCAAAAATGCCCTATCTCACTTCAAAATGTATTGAAAATATGCTGATATAGGGCGTTTTTGAATCAGCAGCTGAGATAGGGCGTTTTTGAAACGAATTCTGATAGGTCGATCTTCCACTCAGCCATCGATTTGTTGCTGTATCCGAAGCCCTTCTAACGTCATCCTTTTCTTTGTTTTCCTCTCGATGTCTATTATTCTTGCATTATCAAAGTGCTTATATAAAAATGGATACCGTAGCGTGCTCATAGAAAGATTCATAGCAACAACAATTAACAAAATGGAAGGCGCGAACAACAATATGAAAACTAACAAGTAAGAGCAGCGCTGTCTTCGGCTATGCCGAAGGCTTCATACCTTTCATGAACATCTGCAAATTTTAGTTTGACAGATTACTGATTTTGAATACATCTGCATACATCGATAGAGGAGTTACATACTTATATAAAAAATCGCATCTAAACAATCAGAGGTATGGAAGATATACTTTATATGGCACCAATCTAAGTGATTTTCACTGCTATGTGATCGGTATGTAAACCGGTAACACAATTTATTGGGTTTAGTTTCCTACATAAAGGAGATATATCGCAAAAACTGGTATCTGAACAATCAGTGCTATAGGAGATAAAGCTTATACAGCATAGATTTTGACGATTTTCTCAGTAGACTTTGTATTATTATTTATAAAATATCTTACGAAATTTATCGGTTTTAGCTGTTCAAATAAAGGAGTTTTACAGTAAAATCCCATATCTGAACAATCAGATGTATGGAAGATATATGTTGTAGTCATCCGATCCTTGTTATTTTCACTGTAAGTATTCTGTTAATAATGAGTGAAAATGGTGCGAAATTTCATGTTCCTAGCTGCATAAATGGAGGAGTTATGATAAAAGACCTCATATCTGAACAATCAGTTGTATAGGGGCTATATGTTAAAGTGGTCCGATTCTTCCGGTTCCGACAAATGAGTAATACATTATAAAAATACACCCACCTACCAAATTTGATCCGGATATCTCTAAAACTGAGAGACTAGATTGCATACAAACAGACAGACAGACGGACAGACGGACATGGATAAATTAACTCAGCTCGACGATCTGATCATATAAGTATACATTTTAATGGGTCTATCTCTTCTTATTCTGGTACTTACAAACATCGGACAAAAGTTATAATACCATTTCATGCTCATGAAATGTATAAAAATGATAATAAGATATTTACTGTCATAACATACATACCAGGTTTAACGGACAACAAATCGCTAGTAAAATTTATACATAACGAAACAATAAGTTTTGCGCGTCGACCGCATCGCACACTCAATACAGTTTTTACCAAAACAAGGGACAAAATAAACAAAGAACAACAACACAACGTCATATATGAAATTAAATGCAATGGCAAAGCTGCATTAAATGCATTAGCCCAGCACCTGACAAAAAGCGAGCACACATCGGACTTTGATAATGCAAGAATAATGGACATCGACAGGAAAACAAAGAAAAGGATGACGTTAGAAGGGCTTCGGATACAGCAACAAATACACTGTGCAATGAATTATAAAGAAGATGTAGACAACATAAATTGCGCATACATAGCGATAATAGCGAGTAATAGACGAACAGCTGGGATAAAGTATTGATGTATTTAAATGTTAAGTGTTAATTTAAAAATGTGATGTCCATAAATAATTAATGTGATTTTATGTTATTATATGTTAGGGTATGCTTGAAAAACATGGTTTGGTACACACGTTTGTTAATTATGTCTTCTTGTATAAATAAATAGACTCCCTGAGGAAGACACAATAATGTGTCGAAATGCGTAGGAGGCAGAAAAGAAAAACCAACGTTTTTGCTTTAAAATCAACGGCCGAAAAGCTCCAAATATACAACTCGTAACAATTTATCATAATAACATCTCTGTTTTTGTGATTTTTTGGCCTTATAACAATTATATTCAACAATTTTATAATGAGCACGAGGCCATTTTTTAAATGAAAAGTTATTGTGGAAAAGCAACAATAATTTGAAAAAATGGTAGAAGTGATAGCTATTTCGGAAATCACATTTCCTCATCAGTATGAGGCATCCAAGGATCTTTTCTATGAGCGCTTGGAGCACACGTACGAGCGCTGCCCCGTCATGATATCAAAATCGTGTTTGGCGACTTCAATGCCAGGGTGGGCAAGGAAGGGATCTTTGGAACCACCGTCGGAAATTCAGCCTCCACGACGAAACGTCCGACAACGAATTGAGGCTGATCGACTTCGCCGGGGCCCGAAATGTGGTAGTATGCAGGACTAGGTTCAAGCATAAAAGATCCATCAAGCTACGTGGCTGTCTCCGGATCGAAAAACGAGAAATCAAATCGATCATGTTGTGATAGACGGAAGGCACGCTTCCAGTGTTTTAGACGTACGCACACAGCGAGCCCGAAAGAACAACTGGTACGATGAGGAGTGTCAGGAAGCTGCAGAGAAAAAAGATGCCGCCTACAGGGCCACGATGCGATCGGGCGCAACGCGCGCTATGTGGGACCGCTATTGGAATCTGAAGAGGGAAGCGAGACGTATTTGTCGCAATAAGAAGAGAGAGGCCGAAATACGTGAGGGCGAAGAGCTTGAAATGCTGGCCGACAGGAGGAATGCCCGAAAATTTTACCAGAGAGTTAGGCGACTTACGGAAGGTTTAAAGACCGGGGCGCACTCCTGTAAGAACAATAATGGCGACCTAGTAACTGATGTCCAGAGCGTACTTAAATTATGGAGGGAACACTTTTCCGCCCTACTAAATGGTAGCAGCACGGAAAGTTGTGGAGAAGAAGAACCCGAGCCCGCAGTCGATGATGACGGAGTCGACGTTCTACCGCCTGACTATGACGAGGTACGTATAGCGATTACGCGGCTGAAAAATAACAAAGCCGCTGGAGCTGACAGCCTGCCAGCTGAGCTTTTCAAGTACGTCGGCGAGGAGTTGATAAGGTGCATGCATCAACTCTTGTGCATAATATGGCCAGATGAACGCATGCCCGACGACTGGAATTTACGTGTGCTCTGCCCAATCCACAAGAAAAGTGACCCCGCCATTCGCGCCAACTTCCGCGGGATCAGCCTTCTAAGCATAGGTTACAAATTATTATCGAGCG
>NW_023458555.1:114655811-114662512 GCF_013731165.1 Rhagoletis pomonella
GTAAAACCCGATTTGTGAGTCCAGATGCATATGTACATACTTATGTATGTACATAACGGGCTTTGTTAAATATCAGAAAAAATCAATAAAAACTTTCTATTGTTGATAACGTAATGCGACAATCCAAATGCAAGTGTCTCCTGAATAGAACAACAGTTTTCCGATCGAAAAATATTGATTTTCAAGAATATTGTACCATTTCTACGAAAAGTTGTTTTTTCCCTAAAAATTTGTTTATTTCATAATAAAATTTAGGGGTATAATTTTTTCGGTTCAAAACAATGCTAGGGGGTGGCGGCATTAAAATTCCGACTATTTTGTTTTTGGACCACTCTAATGTACATACATTCCCCGAAAATGTTTTATTTGTAACGCCTCTGTAGAAAAACTAATATTTCATATAAAATTACGCACAATAAATGGAAAAGAAATTTGCTTTTACAAAAAATTTCTTAAATCAGTATGCAGCTCTTAAGAAAAAATGTTCGAACATATCGTCGCTACCATGTCAAAGAGGCACTTTTGAGGAGAACAAATAAGCTGTTGTTAAAAAGATTGTTATTAGAAAAAAGTGTGGGTTTCGACACTTTGTTAAGGCCAGTATCCTCTGCTTATAAAAAAGACTAGAAATTTTACGATTTGCCAACTTACGTATCATTCTAAACGCACGCGCAAGGTATCGTAAATGAAAAAGCATTTTTGCACATTCGATAGTTTGACATGATAGAGACGATATCTATATATGTATGTATTTTTTGTCCAGGTCATCAAATCTGCCCCGTTCGTGCGATTTACAAAAATGGGGTGTCAAATTAAAAGCTTGGGCTGTAGATGTGCAATAAGGTTTTACTTTTTCCACAAGAGTTGCCACCTAAGGCAATTGGAAGTCCGTACTGATGGGTCTATGCAGGGTATATAAGGGGATACTCCAGAAGTATCCCGGCCCTGCACCAGTCGCCCGTGATGCTGGGTGGCATCAGGGGCGGGTAAAGCTGGTGGCGTCCGCAGATGAACGCGCGGTCCGTCTTTACAAGGAAGCGATCTCCACGGTTGGACAGCTGTGGCCCGGGGCAAACTTAGTTGCTGTTCACAGGGATGAAATCCCTAACAGGCCGCGAGCCTGGGCCTGGGTCCCAGCTGAACCATAAAAGCCGGAGGAGATTCTTGACTTTATCCGACTGGGAAACGAAGGACTGCCCACAAGTGATTGGAGGATGGTCCGAGTTGGCGAGACCAAGGGGAAGCAGCATTTTGTTGGCTTTGTCATCAACGATGCTTCCGTCCCCGTTCTCGAGGGTTGTGGGGGAGTAATAAGCTACGGCTTTTACTCCATCACGGTAAAAATCCACAGGAAATCGGACCAATAAGGGGAGGAGGCGGGCAACGCCTCGAGCGGACCCGCTCCTCAAGATAACTCTACCGACGAAGGAGCCAACAACACAGGCAACGCCTCGAGCGGACCTGGCGCCTCTGAGTCCGCATCGGTGGCGGACAGCGCGGGGTCCACAGGAAACACCACGAGTGGACCTGGGGACCTACCAACGGGTGTACCCGATACCGCGTCGGATACTGAGAGCGACACGAGCTCAGTATCTGCCTACGTAGGGTCGGTATACAGCCGGTGTACAATGCTGAATGAGGACCAGCTTCTGGTCTTCGAACCGCAGGAGGAGGTCAATGACGTCACAGTCATTGCCGCCGCCGAACGGGAGGAGCTAGAAGCGATGAACATCACCGACTCTGAGGATGGTGCAGATCCTACAAATTAATCTGCACCATTCCAAGGCAGCCTCGGCTGCCCTTCTTCTTCGCCTCAGCAATAGAGCTGAGGATTTGATTCTAGTGCAAGAGCCTTGGATCGTTAGAAACAAGGTTTGCGGACTGAACTCTGATGCCTACCAGGTTGTAACAGCTCCAGTAGCAGGTAGGATCAGAGCTTGCATTCTGATTAAAAAAATTTATTCTTATTTTTTACTCTCCCAATACAGCGACGAGGACACTGTCTGCATCAGCGTCCAGCTCAAGGACAGCGTTATCTGGCTGGCAACATCCGACATGGCCCACGACAGCCATGCTTTTCCGCCCTACAGACTGGAAAAAGCTGTGAAGGAAGCAAATCGCAGGAAACTCCCGGTCATAATAGGGGCAGACTCTAATTCGCATAACACCATCTGGGGCTCAAGCGACACCAACCCTCGAGGTGAGTGTTTACTTGACTTAGTTCTTTTTTATATAATCTTACTGTATGTAACCGCGGGCGCGACCCCACTTTTGTGACCTCTGTTATAAGCGAAGTGCTGGACATCACCCTTGTTTCGAGCGGTTTGTCTGATAAGATAAGGGACTGGCAGGTGTCCAAAGAACACTCTTTCTCTGGCCATCTCTACGTTAGCTTTAAGCTCAATTTTGATCCTGCTCCTTTAACAGCATACAGGAACAAGAAGCGAACCGACTGGGCAAAGTATAAAAATACGCTATCGGTCTCTCTACACAGATACGCTTATCGTTAACATCTGATGAAGCGAGTCTCTCGAATACGAAGGTTGTTTCTCGCGGAGAGCTGGACTCGTCGTCCAAAATTGATGAAGCAGTGAACTTTGTGACAAATGCCTGTAATGCTGCTTTCAAAGCCTTCTGCCCAAGCACCCTCCCGAAGGGCAAAAAGAAACCCCAGTGGTGGAATCCTGAGATTTCAGCACTGAGGAAGAACAGCAGGAGGCTCTTCAATCAAGCTAAACGAACAGGTCTTTGGCAACCATACAAAGACGCACTCAAAGTTTTCAAGAAGGCCATAAAGAGGGCGAAACGCGAATCTTGGCAAAACTTCTGCGACAACATAGAAGAGAACTCTGAAGCCAACAGGCTGAAGAAAGTTCTCTCGAAATCCTCTTCAAGTATGAACTCTATCCAGAAGCCTAACGGTGACTGGACGACATCATGTAGCGAAATGCTGGAGGTCCTTATGAGCACTCACTTCCCGGGCTGCTCAGATGACACCTCAGATTTTTCGCCCGGCCCTAGAACCTACTTGTCAGGGGGGAATGGGCTTTAATGTCCTTTGAGCCCTACAAATCTCCTAGCCTTGACGGAATCTTTTCCGCTCAACTACAGGAAGCTAAGGACATACTGTGTCCCATGCTTTCTCAGATTTTTACAGCCTGCCTAACACTGACTCGCATACCACACGAGTGGACAAAGGCAAAGGTTGTATTCATACCAAAAGGAGGCAAGGTCGCTCATGTGAAACCGAAGGATTTCAGGCCTATAAGTTTTACCTCGTTCTTTCTCAAAACTCTAGAGAGGCTCACCGACGAATATATTCGACGGAATATTAAAGCTGACGATCTCTCCTCGAATCAGCATGCATATTTCAAGGGGAAATCCGTGGAGACCGCACTCCATGAAATCGTAGCGACGATCGAAGTTTTTCTCGATATCGAGGGTGCTTTCAGCAACGTCTACCCGAAGTCTGTTGTTAACTCCCTTCTCATGGCGGGGTGCAGCGAGGTCTGGTGGAGTTTGTTGAGCACCTTCTCGGAACGAGAACTATTGTATCAGAACTGGGGATGGTTCCATTACAAAGTATGTGACCAGGGGCACCCCCAAGGGGGCATTCTCTCCCTCTACTCTGGAATCTAACAGTGAACACTATACTTCTAAGCCTAAAGAGCACCGGTTGTCAAGTCATAACGTACGCCGATGACATAGCAATCGTTGCAACGGGCAAACATCTTCAGGTCCTGAGTGAGTTATTGCAATCCGCACTCGGTCTGGTAAACATCTGGTCCAAGGAATGTGGACTTAGCGTCAATCCTACCTCATATAGTACACTGGATGTACACAGCTGTGATAAGACCCATCCTTTTCTACGGGGTCACCGTATGGTGGCCTGCGCTAAACAACATCGTATCCAGAGCCAAGGTGGAACGTGTGCAGAGGACGGCTGCCATGCTCGTCACGGGAGCCCACCACACCAACCAAATCTCTGGAAATAATTTTAAATCTTCCACCTGTGGATCTCAATGGCAAATTTCAGGCCGGCTGTAGTGCGGCCAGACTAAATACAATCCAGCCGTGGAGAGACCTCAGATTCGGGCACGCAAAAGTACTTGTAACTCTACGGGATAATCTACGACAAATAGATTATCTCACAAGAATCTCAGAGAGGAACGAGTGGGAAAGGGCCACAGACCTAAACCCAGGGTCCACGGCCATATATACAGATGGTTCCAAACTTAACAAAAGGGTGGGTAGCGGGATCTACTATGACGAACTCGCGCTAAATCTCAGTTTTCGTTTACCGGACCATTGCAGCGTTTTCCAAGCGGAATTAAACGCTATAATGGAGGCGGCTCGTTGGCCTATAACCTCCGCCCCTCCAGGACGGCTTATCTATATCTATTCTGTTAGCCAGACTGATATCAAATCTCTCAATTCTAACGAAGCAAGGTCCAAATTAGCCATCGAATGCAGGAAGACTCTCAACCTGCTGGCATCAAAATGCTCCTTTACTGTTGTATGGGTCCCTGGACACAGAGACATCCCTGGCAACTGCCTAGCTGACGAGCTGGCAAGGAGGGGGACAGAAATATCTGTAGTCAATTCTCCACGGAATGCGGGCATACCTCTAACCTCCTGCAAACACAGACTAAAGGTGAAACTCTTTGAGGAGGTAAATATTAGAAGGGCTTTGGAAACCACCTGCCATATTTCCAGGTAAATATGGCCAAAGATTGATGTAAAGCGATCCATAGATCTCACCCGGCTGGACCGCCCAGGGTGAAAAGTCATCGTGTAAATTGGCTCATAGTGTCCGCATATACATACATCGAAATGGATAAGTGTTTATATATGCATATGTACATATGTTAGCCAGTAAAAATAAAGTTTCTTCTTTTCTTCTTCTTATTATTTGGCGCTGTAACCGCCTAAGCGATTTTGGCCGAGTTCAACAAAGCACGCCAGTCGTTTCTGTTCTGTGCCAACTGGCGCCAATTGGTAATGCCAAGTGAAGCCAAATCCTTCTCCACCTGGTTTTTCGATCTCAGTGGGGGTCTTCCTCTTGCTCCGCTACCACCAGCGGCTTCCGAGTTGAATACTTTCAGAGCTGGAGCGTCGGTGTCCATTCGAACGACATGACCAAGCCAGCGGAGCCGCTGTATTTGAATTCGCTGCACTATTTCCATGTCGTTGTAAAGCTCATACCGCTCGTCCTTCGATCGTCTGCGGTACTCGCCGTCGCCAACGCTTAAAGGACCGTAATTCTTCCGCAAAATCTTTCTCTCGAATACTCCAACACCCGCCTCATCGGATGTTGTATTGTCCATGCTTCTGCGCCATATACCATCACTGGCATGATGAGTGACTTATAGAGTGCGGTATTCGTACGTCGAGAGAGGACTTTACTCCTGAATTGCTTACTCGGTCCAAAGTAGCACTTGATGGCAAGAGTGATTCTGCGTTAGATTTCCATGCTGACATTATCATCGGTGTTAATGCTAGTTCCCAAATAAACGAAACTCTCTACTTTCTCGAAATTATAACTATCAACAGTAATGTGGGTGCAAAGGCCCGAATATGCTGACTGTTTGCTTATTGGCACGAGATACTTCGTCTTGTCCTCGTTTACCACCAGACCCATTCGCTTTGATTCCCAATCCAAATTAAAAAAGGCAGAACAGACTTCGCGGTTTTTGTTACCGATGATATCGATGTTACCAGCATAAGCAAGCAATTGCACGCTCTTGTAGTAAATTGTTCCTTAGCGGTTCAGTTCTGCAGCTCTTATTATCTTCTCCAACATCAGATTAAAGAAGTCACATGAAAGAGAGTCGTCCTGTCTGAAGTCCCGTTTGGTGGCGAATGGCTCGGAGAGGTCTTTCCCAATTCTGACGGAGCTGGTGGTATTGCTCAACGTCATTTTACACAGCCGTATCCGTTTGACGGGCATGCCAAATTCAGACATAGCGGCGTCTAGGAAACTCCTTTTATTTTCTCTCGGGTCTTTTCCAAGATTTGGCGCATTGTGAATACCTGGTCTGTGGTGGATTTTCCAGGTCTAAAGCCACACTGATAATGCCCAATCAGGTGATTCGCCTTTCTTGTTCATTGGGCAGAGCACACTTAAATTCCAGTCGTCGGGCATGCGTTCATCTGACCATGATCTGCACAAGAGTTGATACATGCACCTTATCAACTCCTCGCCGCCGTTCTTGAATAGCTCAGCTGGCAGGCTGTCAGCTCCAGCACCTTTGTTGTTTTTCAGCTCAGTTATTGCTATTCTTACCTCGTCATGTTCAGGAGAAGGATCATCGGCTCCGTCATCATCGACTGGGGGCAAGGGTTCTTCTTATCCACAACTTTCCGTGCTGCAACCATTCAGTAGCGCGGAGAAGTCTTCCCTCCATAATTAAAGTACATTCTGAACATCGGTAGCTAGGTCGCCCTTGTTTTCTTACAGAAGTACGTCCTGGTCTTGAGACCTTCCGTAAGTCGCCTAACCCTCTGGTAAAATTTTCGGGCATTCTTCCTATCGGCCAGCATTTCACTCTCTTCGCACTCACGTATTTCAGCCTCCCTCTTCTTATTGCGGCAAATACGTCTCGATTCATAGCGCGCGTTGCTCCCGATCGCAGCGTATCTTGGCTTCAACAGTTTGCAGTTGAGAAGAAATTTGAGTCTTTGTTGTTGGTTTGCAAGTC
>NW_023458555.1:114662612-114668835 GCF_013731165.1 Rhagoletis pomonella
TTTTTCTTTTCTGCCTCCTACGCATTTCGACACATTATTGTGTCTTCCTCAGGGAGTCTATTTATTTATACAAGAAGACATAATTAACAAACGTGTGTACCAAAACTTGTTTTTCAAGCATACCCTAACATATAATAACATAAAATCACATTAATTATTTATGGACATCACATTTTTAAATTAACACTTAACATTTAAATACATCAATACTTTATCCCAGCTGTTCGTCTATTACTCGCTATTATCGCTGTGTATGCGCAATTTATGTTGTCTACATCTTCTTTGTAATTCATTGCACAGTGTATTTGTTGCTGTATCCGAAGCCCTTCTAACGTCATCCTTTTCTTTGTTTACCTGTCGATGTCCATTATTCTTGCATTATCAAAGTCCGATGTGTGCTCGCTTTTTGTCAGGTGCTGGGCTAATGCATTTAATGCAGCTTTGCCATTGCATTTAATTTCATATATGACGTTGTGTTGTTGTTCTTTGTTTATTTTGTCCCTTGTTTTGGTAAAAACTGTATTGAGTGTGCGATGCGGTCGACGCGCAAAACTTATTGTTTCGTTATGTATAAATTTTACTAGCGATTTGTTGTCCGTTAAACCTGGTATGTATGTTATGACAGTAAATATCTTATTATCATTTTTATACATTTCATGAGCATGAAATGGTATTATAACTTTTGTCCGATGTTTGTAAGTACCAGAATAAGAAGAGATAGACCCATTAAAATGTATACTTATATGATCAGATCGTCGAGCTGAGTTAATTTATCCATGTCCGTCTGTCCGTCTGTCCGTCTGTCTGTCTGTTTGTATGCAATCTAGTCTCTCAGTTTTAGAGATATCCGGATCAAATTTGGTAGGTGGGTGTATTTTTATAATGTATTAATCATTTGTCGGAACCGGAAGAATCGGACCACTTTAACATATAGCCCCTATACAACTGATTGTTCAGATATGAGGTCTTTTATCATAACTCCTCCATTTATGCAGCTAGGAACATGAAATTTCGCACCATTTTCACTCATTATTAACAGAATACTTACAGTGAAAATAACAAGAATCGGGTGACTACAACATATATATTCCATACATCTGATTGTTCAGATATGGCATTTTACTGTAAAACTCCTTTATTTGAACAGCTAAAACCGATAAATTTCGTATATTTTATAAATAATATAACAAAGTCTACTGAGAAAATCTTCAAAGTCTATGCTGTATAAGCTTTATCTCCTATAGCACTGATTGTTCAGATACCAGTTTTTGCGATATATCTCCTTTATGTAGGAAACTAAATCCAATAAATTGTGTTACCGGTTTACATACCGATCACATAGCAGTCAAAATCACTTAGATTGGTGCCATATAAAGTATATCTTCCATACCTCTGATTGTTTAGATGCGATTTTTTATATAAGTATGTAACTCCTCTATCGATGTATGCAGATGTATTCAAAATCAGTAATCTGTCAAACTAAAATTTGCAGATGTTCATGAAAGGTATGAAGCCTTCGGCATAGCCGAAGACAGCGCTGCTCTTACTTGTTAGTTTTCATATTGTTGTTCGCGCCTTCCATTTTGTTAATTGTTGTTGCTATGAATCTTTCTATGAGCACGCTACGGTATCCATTTTTATATAAGCACTTTGATAATGCAAGAATAATAGACATCGAGAGGAAAACAAAGAAAAGGATGACGTTAGAAGGGCTTCGGATACAGCAACAAATCGATGGCTGAGTGGAAGATCGACCTATCAGAATTCGTTTCAAAAACGCCCTATCTCAGCTGCTGATTCAAAAACGCCCTATATCAGCATATTTTCAATACATTTTGAAGTGAGATAGGGCATTTTTGAACCTAATTTTGAGATAGGGTGTTTTTCAATAAAATTCTGAAATATGGCGTTCTTCAAAAGTTTTTTGAGATAGAGCGTTTTCGAACTGGCAGCCGATATAGGTCCATCTTCCACTCAGCCATCGAAATACACTGTGCAATGAATTACAAAGAAGATGTAGACAAAATAGAGTAAGTAAAATAGAGTAGAGTAATAGACGAACAGCTGGGATAAAGTATAGATGTATTTAAATGTTAAGCGTTAATTTAAAAATGTGATGTCCATAAAATAATTAATGTGATTGTATGTTATTATATGTTAAGGTATGTTTGAAAAACATGTTTTGGTATAATTATGTTTTCTTGTAAAAATAAATAGACTCCCTGAGGAAGACACAATAGTGTGTCGAAACGCGTAGGAGGCAGAAAAGAAAAACCAACGTGTTTGCTTTAAAATCAACGGCCAAAAAGCTCCAAATATACAACTCGTAACAATTTATATACATTGGCCCTACTTAAAAACTAATAATTTTTTCCCATTTAGTGATTTCTCCTCCTTTATTGGCGCTGTAACCGCCTAAACGATGTTGGCCGAGTCCAAAACAGCACGCCGTCATTTCTCTTCTGTGCTAACTGACGCCAATTGGAAATGCCAAGTGAAGCCAAGTCTTTCTCCACCTGGTCTTTCCAACGCAGAGGAGGCCTTCCTCTTTCTCTGTTACCAGTATCGCGGCCCACGTTGAATAATTTCAGAGCAGGAGCGTTTCTGTCCATTCCATCGCCAGGCCAGCGGAGTAGCTGAATTTTAATTCGATGCACTATGTCTAAATCGTTGTAAAGCTCATACAGCTCATCGTTGAATCGTCTGCGATATTCGCCATCAACGCGTAAAGGTCCGTAAATCTGTCGCAGAAGCTTTCTCTCGAAAACTCCAAGAGCCGCCTCATCAGATGCTTTCATAGTCTATGCGTCCGCGCAATACACCAGCACAGGCATGATGAGTGACTTATAGAGTGTGTTCTTTGTACAACGAGAGAGGACTTTGCTTCTCAATTGCCTACTCAGCCCAAAGTAGCACTTGTTGGCAAGAATGATTCTCCGTTGGATTTCCAGGCTGACATTATTATTGGTGTTAATTCTGGTTCCCAAATAAACGAAGTCGTCTACTTTTTCAAACTTGTAACTGTCGACAGTGACGTGGGTTCCAAGACGCGCATGCTGTGACTGTTTGTGTGACGACAGGAGATACTTCGTTTTGTCCTCGTTCACCACCAGACCCATTCGCTTTGCTTCTCTATCCAATCCCGAGAAGGCAGAACAGACGTAGCCCTTGTTTTTACCGATAATATCGATGTCGTCGGCATATGCCAGCAATTGTACGCTCTTGTAAAGTATTGTGCCCGAGCGGTTCAGTTCTGCGGCTCTTATGATCTTCTCCAACATCAGATTAAAGAAATCACACGAAAAGGAGTCCCCTTGTCTGAAAGCTCGTTTGGTATCAAACGGCTTGGAGAGGTCCTTCCCTATTCTGACGGAGATGGTGGTATTGCTCAACGTCATTTTACACAGTCGTATTAGTTTCGCGGGGATACAAAATTCAGACATCGCGGCATAAAGGCAACTTCTCTTCGTGCCGTCGAAAGCGGCTTTGAAATCCACAAATAGATAGTGTGTGTCGATCCTATTCTCGCGGGTATTTTCCAAGATTTGGCGCATTGTGAATACCTGATCTATGGTGGATTTTCCAGGCATAAAGCCACACTGATAAGGTCCAATCAGCTCGTTAACTGTGGGCTTCAGTCTTTCGCACAATACACTCGATAAGACCTTATAACCTATGCTTAGAAGGCTGATCCCACGGTAGTTGGCGCGTATGGCGGGGTCGGCTTTCTTGTGGATAGGGCAGAGCACTCTTAAATTCCAGTCGTCGGGCATGCGTTCATCTGATCACATTCTGCATATGAGCTGATGCAGGCACCTCATCAGCTCCTCGCCGCCGTACTTGAATAGCTCAGCTGGCAGGCCGTCAGCTCCAGCAGCTTTGTTGTTTTTCAGACGCGTAATCGCTATTCGTACCTCGCCATAATCAGGCGGTTGGACAGCCACTCCATCATCATCGACTGGGGACTCGGGTTTGTCTTCTTCACTACTTTCAGCGCTGCCACCATTCAGTAGGTTGTAAAAGTGTTCCCTTCACAATTTAAGTATATTCTGGACATCGGTCACTAGGTCGCCATTGTTGTTCTTACAGGAGTTCGCCCCGGTCTTGAAACCTTCTGTAAGTCGCCTAACCCTCTGGTAGAATTTTCGGGCGTTCTTCCTGTGGGCCAGCATCTCAAGCTCTTCGCACTCACACATTTCGGCCTCTCTCTTCTTATTGCGGCAAATACGTCTCGCTTCCTTCTTCAGTTCCCTATATCGGTCCCACATGGCTCGCGTTGCGCCCTATCGCAGCGTGGCCCTGTAGGCGGCATCTTTTTTCTCTGCGGCTTCTTGACATTCCTCATCGTACCAATTGTTCTTTCGGGCTCGCTGAAATCCTACTACTCCTTCGGCGGCGGTACTTAATGATTGGAAAACGTGATTCCACTGCTCGCGTATGTCGGATTGTTGAAGAGTGCTCTCAGAGAGTAGGTGCGTGAGTCGAGGGGCGAATAAATTGGCCGTCTGTTGTGAGTGCAGCTTTTCGACGTTAAGCTTTCCTTGCATTGTTGGGCGCACTTTTTTTGCTGCACAGAGGCGGGTGCGTATCTTGGCTACAACAAGATAGTGGTCAGAGTCGATGTTTGGCCCTCGGAGTGTACGTACGTCTAAAATGCTTGAAGCATGCCTTCCGTCTATCACAACATGATTGATTTGGTTTCTCGTTTTTCGATCTGGAGGCAGCCATGTAGCTTGGTGGATGTTCTTATGCTGGAACCTAGTACTACATATTACCATGTTACTGGCCCAGGCGAAGTCGATCAGCCTCCCTTCCTTGCCCATCTTGGCATTAAAATCGCCAAGCACGATATTGACATCATGTCTAGGGCAGCGCTCATATGTACGTTCCAAGCGCTCATAGAAGAGATCTTTGGACGCCTCATCCTTCTCTTCCATCGGGACGTGGGCGCAGATATGCGAGATGTTGAAGAATCTAGCTTTGATGCGGATTGTGGCTAGACGTTCGTCCACCGGGGTGAACGCCAGTACTCGGCGATGGAGTCTCTCTCCTACCACGAATCCAATACCGAATTAGCGCTCCTTTACCTGGCAACTGTAGTAAACGTCGCAAGGATGCACGCTTACTTTCCCTTGTCCCGTCCATCGCATTTATTGGACGGCGGAGATGTCAGCCTTTGTCTTCCCGAGGACATCAACCAGCCGGGCAGAGGCACCTTCCCCATTAACGGTCCGGATATTCCAGGTCCATAACCTTAAATCATAGTCCTTTATACATTTGCCGTGGTCGTCATCCGAAAAAGGGGGTCTCATCCGAGGCTGTTTTTTGCTTTTCATTGGGCGGGGTTTTAACGTGGCGGGACGCAAACCCAGCGCACTCGAAGTTTTACGCCTTCTCACTTTAGCTCGCTCCCAAACGGGTGTTTGGTTGCTACCCAGAGGATACGTGGGTATAAATATCCGGACGTTGTGAGCTGCAGTTTGAACCGTACGCACAAGAATCGCTTCTGGCCACTCCCAGGTGAATGGCAGTCAAAAGCTTTCCACTTCTGCGCACGGAGCCAGTGAGTTAGTTTCTTTAATTTCTTTATCCTCGTGCTAGTAGTATAAAGTTAGTGATATCGAGCTCTGTAAATAAAGAAAACACGACTATTGTCGTATGTGTAAACGAAAAGATAGTGTGGGTCTTTCATGTTACAGAGTGCGTAAACTTTATCTGCTTGATAAAGATATCGGTATAGAATGTGGCACATTCATGATTCTGGCTCTCAACGGAAATATACAAACGGCACAGTTACTATTAATGTGACACATTCATGATACCAAGAATGATAGAATAAAAGATTGCGCCCATGAGAGAGGATTTTTGAGCGTAATTTTTGAGTGACGTCATCTTGGTGCAATTGCGAGAGAGAAATGCCAAAACGCATAAGAAAATATGTAAAAAAATGAGGAAAAATGTGTTAATATCAATATTAAATGCTCCAATTTTGCAGGAATTAATAAATATACGAAGCCTAATTAAACAGGAGCACGCAGCAATGAGTTTGGGCTTGTGGCCCTTTTTTCAGCACATGGCGGATGTTGGAAAAATGCAGTAAGGTTTTTGTATATAGATATGTACAGAAAAAACGTACTTACATCGCACGCTTAGCTTTTGTTTTCACTTTTACAGTTTGCTACTGCAGACTTCATTTTGGTGTTCACTTTTACAATTTGCCACT
>NW_023458555.1:114668935-114670505 GCF_013731165.1 Rhagoletis pomonella
GTTCCATGCTACAACCTCGCCAAATTTATAGGAAAAATATTGAAAAATATCGTCTCAGAAAGATACAATATAAAAAAACTCCTTTCAAATTAAAGACATTCTCAGCAAGACTACCATAGAAGATGACGAAATATTAATATCAATTGATGTAATATCGCTGTTTACTAATATTCCTACTCAATTAGCAATTAGGACAATCATTCAAAACTGGCAAATTTTGGAAAAACACACGACGATGACAAAAAAATTTCAGTCCGTTCTCGAGTTCTGTTTGCGAGACAACAATTACTTTGTTTATGATGGAATACACTACCAGCAGGTATAAGGAATGCCGATGGGAAACCCTTTATCCCCAACTGTAGCTGATATTGTCTTAGAAAAAATACTGGATGATAGTATCGCTGAACTTAGATCTAAGGGCATATATATAAAATACATAAACAAATATGTAGATGATATACTTGCCATAATTAAGAAAACGGACGTGGAGGTTATACTAAAAGCATTTAACGCACAACATACAAAAATTAAATTCACAGCGGAAGAGGAAAAAAATAAGAGGTTGGCCTTCCTAGATGTTGAAATCCATCGAGATAATAATCAGGTTAGACTGAGTTGGTATTCAAAAGCTGTAGCCTCATCTAGGATGATAAATTTTCATTCAAATCACCCATGGAGTCTAAAGAAAAATACTGCCATGAACTTAATTGAAAAAATTTATAAAGTCAGCGACCAGGAGTTCAGAAAAGAGAACAAGAATAAAATTTAAACCATCTTATATAAAAACGGATACCCTAGCGCGCTCATAGAAAGGTTAATAGCAACAACCATTAACAAAATAGAAGGCGCGAACAACAATATGAAAACTAAAAATGATAGTAGAATATTTACTGGCATCACATACATACCAGGTTGAACGGACAACAAATCGATAGGAAAATTTATACGTAACGAAACAATAAGTTTTGCGCATTGACCGCATCGCACACTCAATACAGTTTTTACCAAAACAAAAGACAAAATAAATAAAGAACAACAACACAACGTCATATATAACAAAGCTGACGAACGCTGCAGCAAGGTATACATAGGGACGACGAAGCGAGCTTTAGGAGTCAGAATCAACGAGCATAAAACAGACGCGAAAAATAGAAAGATGACAACTGCATTAGCCCAGCACCTGACAAAAAGCGAGCACACAGCGGACTTTGATAATGCAAGAATAATGGACATCGAGAGGAAAACAAAGAAAAGGATGACGTTAGAAGGGCTTCGGATACAGCAACAAATATACTGTGCAATGAATTACAAAGAAGATGTAGACAACATAAATTGCGCATACACAGCGACAATAGCGAGTAATAGACGAACAGCTGGGATAAAGTATTGATGTATTTAAATGTTGAGTGTTAATTTAAAAATGTGATGTCCATAAAATAATTAATGTAATTTTATGTTATTATATGTTAAGGTATGTTTGAAAAACATGTTTTGGTATTCACGTTTGTTAATTATGTTTTCTTGTAAAAATAAATAGACTCCCTGATGAAGACACAATAATGTGTCGAAA
>NW_023458555.1:114670605-114673658 GCF_013731165.1 Rhagoletis pomonella
GTAAAAATAAATAGACTCCCTGATGAAGACACAATAATGTGTCGAAACGCGTAGGAGGCAGAAAAGAAAAACCAACGTTTTTGCTTTAAAATCAACGGCGAAAGGCTCCAAATATACAACCCGTAACAATTTATCATAATAACATCTCGCTCATCTGCCCCCATGCCCCGACGGAAGAGAAGGATGAAGCATCCAAGGATCTCTTCTATGAGCGCTTGGAGCGCATGTACGAGGGCTGCCCCCGTCATGATATCAAAATCGTGCTTGGCGACTTCAATGCCAGGGTGGGCAAGGAAGGGACCTTTGGAACCACCGTCGGAAAATTCAGCCTCCACGACGAACGTCCGACAACGGATTGAGGCTGATCGATTTCGCCGGGGCCCGAAACATGGTAGTATGCAGTACTAGGTTCAAGCATAAAAAGGTCCATCAAGCTACGTGGCTGTCTCCGGAGAACGAGAAATCAAATCGATCATGTTGTGATAGACGGAAGGCACGCTTCCAATGTTTTAGATGTACGCACACTCCGAGGCCCAAACATCGACTCGGACCACTATCTTGTTGCAGCCAAGATACGCACCCGCCTCTGTGCAGCAAAAAAGGTGCACCCAAATACGCAAGGAAAGCTTAACGTCGAAAAGCTGCAATCACAACAGACAGCCAGCGCTTTCGCTACTCGACTCTCACACCTGCTCTCAGAGAGCACTCTGCAACAAATCGACATATGCGAGCAGTGGAACCACATTTCCCGCTCATTAAGTACCGCCGCCGAAGAAGTAGTCGGATTTCAGCGAGCCCGAAAGAACAACTGGTACGATGAGGAGTGTCAGGAAGCTGCAGAGAAAAAAGATGCCGCCTACAGGGCCACGCTGCGATCGGGCGCAACGCGCGCTATGTGGGACCTCTATAGTAATCTGAAGAGGGGTTGAGCAATACCACCAGCTCCGTCAGAATTGGAAAAGACCTCTCCGAGCAGTTCGCCACAAAACGGGGGTTCCGACAGGGCGACTCCCTTTCATGTCTCTTCTTTAATCTGATGTTGGAGAAGATAATAAGAGCTGCAGAACTGAACCACTCAGGAACAATTTACTACAAGAGCGTGAAATTTCTGGCTTATGCCGGTGACATCGTCATCATCGGTAACAAAAACCGCGAAGTCTGTTCTGCCTTTTCCAAGTTGGATAGGGAAGCAAAGCGAATGGGTTTGGTGGTAAACGAGGACAAGACAAAGTATCTCCTGTCTTCAAACAAACAGTCAGAACATTCGCGCCTTGGCACCCACGTCACTGTTGATAGTTACAATTTCGAGAAAGTAGAGAATTTCGTTTACTTGGGAACCAGCATTAACACCGATAATAATGTCAGCATTGAAATCCAACGTAAAATCACTCTTGCCAACAAGTGCTACTTTGCACTGAGTAGGCAATTCAGGAGTTAAGTCCTCTCTCGACGTACGAAAACTACGCTCTTTACGTCACTCATCATGCCCGTGCTGGTATATGGCGCAGAAGCATGGACAATGACAACATCCGATGAGGCGGTTCTTGGAGTGTTTGAGAGAAAGATTTTGGGGAAGATTTACGGGCCTTTACGCGTTGGCGACGGCAAGTACCACAGGCGATGGAACGATGAGCTGTATGAGCTTTACAACGATATGGTCATAGTGCAGCGACACCGACGCTCCAGCTCTGAAAGTATTCAACTCGGAACCCGCTGGTGGTAGCAGGGGAAGAGGGAGGCCCCCACTGTAGTGGAAAGATCAGGTGGAGAGGGACTTGGCTTCACTTGGCGTTTCCAATTGGCGTCAGTTGGCACAGAGGAGAAACGACTGGCGTGCTTTTCTGAACTCGGCCAAAATCGCTTAGGCGGTTACAGCGCCAAAAAAGAAGAAGAAGAAGAAGAAGAACAATTTATATACATTGGCTCTACTTAAAAACTAGCAATATTGATCGGAGAACTAAACCGAGACAAACCACAAGAGAACATAAGATTTTAACACAAAATAAGGCACTTTTTTCAACACATCAGATACAAATATAATGAGGACACCTGCTAACTCATTAAACAACACAACAAGAACACCAAGGGACTTGCAAAACAACAACAAAGACTCAAATTTCTTCTCAACTGCAAACACTATGAAATTACACCAACTCACCTAAAGGGTAAAACAAACAAGATCCTCCAAGGATTTAGATTATAAGAAACAAGAAAAGAGGCACAAAAAATTGAAAGGGAATTTATGATGAGAATTTTGAGTTTGGAAATTAAGGAGACGAACACACAAATAAAAATTAGTCTTACAACAATTGGGCGCATTAAGGAAGTTCTCCAAAAGAAACTTGATGAAAAAGATTTTAACTTAATAATAGAAAATCACAAACAGTACCTGAGAGATACAAAAAAGCGTACCGATAAACATTTGCACACTAAAATGCAAGCGCATATTGAGAAAAGTTTCAAGAAATTTGGCTTAATGACCAATGAAGATTGGTTTATTAAAGTAACCAACGTTGAGGTACCACACGAGTGCCGCTGGTTACTATCACTGGGAAGCAATTTCGCATTACCAGTTTCAAGAAAATCGTTCTGGCCTATACAATTAATCGCAGACATTGAACAAGGCATACAAAGAGTAGAAGACGACAGACAGAAAGACACGGTCAGATGCAATATTGCTGGGAAAATCAACAATTACAAAAACAAATTATAGTGTAAACCAAAAGAAAAATTTATACTACAAATTTATGAAGAAACAAAAATTTTCTAAACAAACATAAGGATACATTGGTTATCACAAGTGCGGACAAAGGTAACAAAACAGTCGTGATGTAGCAAGCAGATTATAAAAATAAAATTAAAGACCTCTTAAGTGACAAACAAATATATAAGAACATAAGAATTGACCCGACGTAACAATTGTTATGAAAAATAATACCATCATAAATGAGATATATACACAAAAAAATATAGACGTAAAACTCAAACAACAATTGACATGCCATTCAGCTACAGCACCAAGATTATACGGACTACCGAAAATTCACAAAGAA
>NW_023458555.1:114673758-114675985 GCF_013731165.1 Rhagoletis pomonella
GTACATCACGACTGTTTTGTTACCTTTGTCCGCACTTGTGATAACCAATGAATCCTTATGTTTGGTTAAAAATTTTTTTGTTTCTTCATAAATTTCTAGTATAATTTTTTCTTTTGGTTTACGCTTTAATTTGTTTTTATAATTGTTGATTTTCCCAGCAATATTGCATCCGACCGTGCCTTTCTGCCTGTCGTCTTCTATCCTTTGTATGCCTTGTTCAATCTCTGCGATTAAGTGTATAGGCGAGAACGATTTTCTTGAAACTGGTAATGCGAACTTGCTTCCCAGTGATAGTAACCAGCGGCACTCGTGTGGTACCTCAACGTTGGTTACATTAATAAACCAATCTTCATTGGTCCTTAAGCCAAATTTCTCGAAACTTTTCTCAATATGCGCTTGTATTTTAGTGTGCAAATTTTTATCGGTACGCTTTTTTGTATCTCTCAGGTACTGTTTGTGATTTTCTATTATTGGCTGCATTTCTTTATTCATTCTGAACGTTTGGAATAAACTTTTTTGTTTACTTATTCTTTAGAACGTTCCTGATGATATGTTAACGTATATTCCAAAAGCATTCTTTTATTCCGGCTGTGAAATGGGATTATCCGGAATGTATAAAGAAACGCAGCCATTAAGTTAAAATTTTTTCATCAAGTTTCTTTTGGAGAACTTCCTTAATGTGCCCCATTGTTGTAAGAATAATTTTTATTTGAATGTTCGTCTCCTTAATTTCCAAACTCAAAATTCTCATCATAAATTCCCTTTCAATTTTTTGTGCCTCTTTTCTTGTTTTTTCTAATCTAAATCCTTGTAAGATCTTGTTTGTTTTACCCTTTAGGTTAGTTATTGTAATTTGATAGTCTTTGCAGTTGAGAAGAAATTTGAGTCTTTGTTGTTGGTTTGCAAGTCCCTTGGTGTTCTTGTTGTGTTGTTTAATGAGGTATCAGGTGTCCTCATTATACTTGTATCTGATGTGTTTAAAAAAGTGCCTCATTTTGTGTTAAAATCTTATGTTTTCCTGTGGTTTGTCTCGGTTTAGCTCTTCGATCAATATTGCTAGTTTTTAAGTAGGGCCAATGTATATAAATTGTTCTTCTTCTTCTTTTTTTGCGTTGTAACCGCAGCGATTTTGGCCGAGTTCAGAAAAGCCCGCCAGTCGTTTCTCCTCTGTGCCAACTGACGCCAATTGGAAACGCCAAGTGAAGCCAAGTCCTTCTCCACCTGATATTTCCATCGCAGTGGGGGCCTCCCTCTTCCCCTGCTACCACCAGTGGGTTCCGAGTTGAATACTTTCAGAGCTGGAGCGTCGGTGTCGCTGCACTATGACCATATCGTTGTAAAGCTCATACAGTCGCCAACGCGTAAAGGCCCGTAAATCTTTCCCAAAATCTTTCTCTCAAACACTCCAAGAGCCGCCTCATCGGATGTTGTCATTGTCCATGCTTCTGCGCCATATACCAGCACGGGCATGATGAGTGACTTATAGAGCGTGGTTTTCGTACGTCGAGAGAGGACTCAACTCCTGAATTGCCTACTCAGGCCAAAGTAGCACTTGTTGGCAAGAGTGATTTTACGTTGGATTTCAATGCTGACATTATTATCGGTGTTAATGCTGGTTCCCAAGTAAACAAAATTCTCTACTTTCTCGAAATTGTAACTGTAAACAGTGACGTGGGTGCCAAGGCGCGAATGTGCTGACTGTTTGTTTGATGACAGGAGATACTTCGTCTTGTCCTCGTTTACCACCAGACCCATTCGCTTTGCCTCCCTATCCAACTTGGAAAAGGCAGAACAGACTTCGCGGTTTTTGTTACCGATGATGACGATGTCACCGGCATAAGCCAGAAATTTCACGCTCTTGTAGTAAATTGTTCCTGAGTGGTTCAGTTCTGCAGCTCTTATTATCTTCTCCAACATCAGATTAAAGAATTCACATGAAAGGGAGTCGCCCTGTCTGAAACCCCGTTTTATGGCGAACGGCTCGGAGAGGTCTTTTCCAATTCTGACGGAGCTGGTGGTATTGCTCAACGTCATTTTACACAGCCGTATGAGTTTGGAGGGGATGCCAAATCCAGACATATCGGCGTGTAGGCAACTCCTTTTAGTGCTGTCAAAAGCGGCTTTAAAGTGGACAAATAGGTGGTGAGTGTCGGTCCTTTTCTCGCGGGTATTTTCCAAGATTTGGCGCATTGTGAATACCTGGTCTATGGTGGATTTGCCAGGTCTA
>NW_023458555.1:114676085-114677837 GCF_013731165.1 Rhagoletis pomonella
CCTTATCCGTTGTTTCCTGACATTCAGATGCTCTGTCAACAACGTTGCTAATAGAGTCAGGCCTGGAATTTGTCCCGCCTTCTTTGAGGCTTAAAGCAAGGTTTTTATCGGCAGCAATAGAATTATTATCATTTGGTTGCTCAGTGGTTATAAAATTATAAATCCCTTTATCATTTATTTCCTCGGGAATCATTTCTATGCTTTCAAAATACAATTGACTGCCTGTATCGTCGTTAGTCATTTTAGATGCTGATCTATGAGGCATAGAACTATCCCCGGTCATTGCTTCTTGATTTGACTTTGGTCGATCAGAGAGTACGTTTTTGTTCTTCTCAATTGAACAGGGACCTAGATATTTATTTTTTGATAATGATCCGGCGATTTGCGACTCTTCCTGATCGTTTGCCATTTGATCATCGCTGATTTCGTCTTTGACTATTTTAGGATCGGATTCTGAAAGGATTTGTTTTTTAAAGTAAGTAAGTTTTTTTAATTTGTCTGAAGCGAGGAAACGTTTTCTTTATTACCTGTATTTTCCAAATAATGTTCTGATTCTCTTGCCAATTTTCTCAGTATGTTTTCTTTATATGCTTCACTCGAATTATAATTATCTGCAAAATCAAACCGAATTTATAAGTCAATTGTAAGGTATGGAATTTGCGATTAATCGTTTAATCAAAATTTTAATTAATCATAAGTTAGTTACTCAGTTAAATAATTAATGAAAATTTTAGGTAAATGCAAAGATTTCTTGCGGCAGTTGTTGAAATTATTGAGATCATTCCGATGAAAATTCAATACGCTCGTTAGGAATGAATATAATAAAATCAATGACATAGCATACAATGCCATTGCCTGATTCTTTTGGTTTTATATGGCAATAATTAATCACATAGCACATTAGTAACATATTTATCAAGTTAAAAATATATCGGGCTAGTAACATATTCAACATCCTTTCCCCACCCCCTCCGAAAGCAGAAGGCTTAAAAAACAAAACATTTGATCCACATTTGTGCAAGGGAGAAGGAAAAGCCTGTCTAGAAGAGACAGGGAAAAATCATTCCAGATCAGTGGGGTTCGGATACTCCTAATGCGTAAAATTATTTGTATTTAATCGGAAGCACGCACAACTTCTGAACTGGACGATCCCTTATGCCTGTCGAAGTTTTAACGCCAACGTTCCTCACTAGCCCATCTGCGACTGGGTAAACTTTCTCGACTCGACCTACCGGCCAAACTGCAGGAGGACGATTTTTTTCCAATACAAGTATCTACCATGTCACCAGGTTTGATGTTTTTCCGCGGGTGATACCATTTCGAGCGTTTCTGCAAATAAATAAGCAATTTATCCTTCCAGCGATGCCGGAACAATTTTGGATGATGCATTTATGATCGCCCAAACAGAAAATGGTCTGGTGTCAACATTTCCAAATCATTGTGGTCGTCAGTAAGCGGTACTAAGGGACACGAGTTTAAACAGTATTCGATTTGTGTAAGAGTTGTATAAAGCTGATTATCTGATAATATGCGCCAGCATATGACCCCTCGTACTTAGTATTTCATGGACTTAGCCCTCGCCCCCATATTCTACCTTAGTGCGGTGGAGCTGGGGAGTTAAACTGCCGGGTAGTTCCCAGATTAGCTTGCTCAGCAAGGGGAAACCTGTTCTTCCATTCTGTAGCGCCAGTTGTTTGCCAGATACTTAAAATAAAAATCGCACCAAATTATAGATTTCTATATATCTGTGGC
>NW_023458555.1:114677937-114679238 GCF_013731165.1 Rhagoletis pomonella
ATTTTTAAAAAATAAAAAATTGCGCCAGCTGAGATTCGAACCGGGTTGCTCAGTTTTGTTAGGCGAATACTCTCTCTGTGTGCCAACGCCGCACATGAAATTTCATGACTAAGGGCGTACATACCATTAAATCGTTAATAGTACCCGTTAGAGATGAGTTGGGGATTAATTGATCTCCAATTATACCCATAAGGGATGAGCCGAGACCAATTGATCTCCATTAGTACCCGTATGAGACTAGTTGCGACTAATTAATGCCCAATTGTACCCGATCGTGAGTAATCTCGGAATACTCTGTTTAGAGATTAGTCGCACAATTTTTTGCGGGGTATGTACATTTGCGTGTATGTGCGCAGTATTTTGGCAGTAATATGCACATACATACATATATATGTATGCATATAAAAACGTCATCAGTTAATGGAGTACGTATGAACATACGTATGCATGGCGAAATGCATTTTCATTTGACTCCAAAACTATATTCGTATATGAAATAAAGTCTACTCTAAGTTTAAGTTTGTCAGTCCCAAATAAGAAGAAAGTTAGTTGCATCTTTTTTTCACAGATGCCTAGTCCACTGAAAGTGATATGAAAAAGTTGTAACTAACTTTAGTGTCGACTATGAATATGTCCCATTATTTACATATAATACGAGTATAGCAGTGAAAAATGATAATGCACAGTTTTTCTCAATATAAATAACTTTTCGACAAAAACAACTTGGAAGTTAACACGTGCAGTGCAATCAATGCATTTGTATGTTTTTTGTCAATGTATCCATCTTTGAACTGGATGTGTGATAAAACTAAGCCAGGTAGAAAACTGCAGTTTGTTGCATTGAAAATATCGTGTTTATAACTACCATTAGAATCGTTAAAAATATAAAAGCCGATTTTCTTCGCTTTTAATGCCGACATCAAATCACCAAACAGTGCGCATTTGCGTTTTTTGGTCAATGTGTCCATCTTTAATGTGAATTTGGGGAAAAACTAAGGCAGCTAGAAAACTGTGGTTTGTTGCATTGAAAATAGCATAGCATCTACCATATAAATCGGTAAAAAAGTTAAAGTCGATTTTTTCAACTCAAATGCCGACGGCAAATCACCAACGAATTTGCCAATTGCATACTACATATTTGCATAACTTTCACATTTTAGATTTACAAAATTGTATCTCTCGCATACATATGCATGTACACAATACCTATAGGTATTACATATTTCGACCTATGCATGCATTTATTTTAAATAATTAACCAATTTAAAGAACAATAAAAGCGTTGTAAAAACGCAAAAAGT
>NW_023458555.1:114679338-114680481 GCF_013731165.1 Rhagoletis pomonella
TTAACCAATTTAAAGAACAATAAAAGCGTTGTAAAAACGCAAAAAGTCACTCATTGTCCCGAAACCTACCAAAATGCAATCAAGCCTACCAACCTACCAAATGGAAAAAAGCGTACCAGTTTTGGTAGGAAAAGCTCATGTTTGGCAACACTGATCTCTAGCCACACCAACTTTCCGCGAATATTTGACGCAGCATTTACATTCACTTACGAACGAGAATGATAGCAGTGAACGTTCGATAAGGCATCGATGCCACTTGTAGCTACATACATATATGAACGCACGCTGTTTGGTCTACCAATATATACGCGTATATACGTGTATGCAATTGTTGTTGTCAGCTGTGAACCGCTAACTCAATTTACACAGACGAACGAGAGCACAAAGCGTGTTGCCCGAGCACGAGCAACTCGGTGCCCCTGCGTTTATACACGGAAACTTTTGTCGACGCGATTTTTCACATTCCCTTTTGGTGTTGCTCGTTTCATTTACACACGGCGATTTTTGTTGCCGCAACTCAACGTTCGTAGGAGAGAGCGTGACGAGGAAAGGAGAGGGGCACCGAGTTGCTCGTGTTCGGGCAACACGCTTTGTGCTCTCGTTCGTGTGGATGCATGTGTGTATGAAGTCGACCAAACGTAACCCTGCAGCGGAAAATACTAGCACAGAACTAGTGAAGTCACTAGTTTTCGGGAGTTGAATACCGGCACCTCTTAAATCTATCACCCATGCTTTCTACTGTCGCATTTAATATGGAGTTGTCTTAGGAGGTGACAATTGACAGGCCTAACTTGTTGCCTGTAACCACGTTTTTTTTTTGTTGTCACAGATACTTTTTCATAATTAAAAAAACCGAAAATAAAAATTTTAAAGTATATGTTCTGCCCAAGGAGATTTGAACCGGGACACTCTTGGCCGCACATAATTGTAGCAAGCATCTTTGCGCACTCAGCTACAGGCACAACATGTAAGTGTGCTTTCAAATGTTCGCTTTGAATCATTTGTTCAAATTTGTCTTTGCTATTTACAGGGTGGCGTTATTTGGAAATATTTTATTGGGATGAAATCATTCTACATAAAAATTTCTAGACACCACCATCCTGTGATCGGTCGTACAAACTTCTCACAAGCTACAGAATGGCG
>NW_023458555.1:114680581-114681814 GCF_013731165.1 Rhagoletis pomonella
TAATCTCTTTTTCTAATAACAGATTAGGGAGTTAAGCTCGAAAATTAGGATAATCTTTTCATATGTAAAGCTATTATTAGGCGATTCAGTTTCATACATACAAATGTAGGTTAGGTTAGAAATTAAACATTAATTTCACTTAATTTTATTAATTTTGCTGATTTAATTTTTTTATTCATTTTCATTTCTAACTCTTTTAATACACGAAATTATCGGTATGATTGATAAAATATGATAATTTTATACACTTGTGACTTAAGGGCGTTAAAATATCTTTTCGGAATATAATCTGTGGTTCATGTAAATGAGAGCGATTTTTGGGAGAGTTGTGTAGACATTGAAGTTGCAGGTTTTTACCCGTTGCTTTTTTGTTCCGTACATTTTGCTGTTACTCACTTTTTATTCTCACTTCAGAGAGGGATTTTGCTGTTTGACATTTTTCCAGGATTTTACACGAAAAGTATTGGATGAGAACTATTATATCATCCATACATATGCATATTATACATACATATATTCATGTATGTTCATCAGCTATCAGCGATCCCAGTTAAAATGATTTCAGTATTTTTTATATTTTCGCTTTTTTATCAAAATAGACTACTAAACCTATGCCTAAAACCATCTACGAATATCAAAACCAGGGCATGAATCACGTATGACGACAATCGTCTGAACTATATCGTGTCGAGATTGTCTTGCTTCATAAAAATCAAAAATTGCTTGATCGTTTGTGCGATATCGTCAATTCGATTTGAGTTTTGCTTCACGTAACAGTAACAGTAACAAGTAACAGCAACACAAATGCATAAATCAGTGTTTTGACAACATCGTTTTGTCAGTATCGTTTGAACGACTATCGTTTCAAAGTTACGTGATTCATGCCCAGATGCAACAAATGAGTCCATACATATTTATGTACATACATAGGTACAAAGCCGTATGCATGTGCGGAGTTTAAATAATCGGAAGTAATAATCAATTGTAGCGCCTTTCCTCTTACTCTGCATATGCCTAAATGTATGCAACTAATTGTATACAATAGCAAGCAAACATAGGGTGCTTCTAATGAAATAAAAATTTTATGCTAAAATACAAATGCTAAGCCCTTCGAAATTTTTTGCTGGGATATGCGTTACAGCTTCGCAAATTTTACCCCTACCGAAACCAAAGATGTATACACATCAAAAATAACTAAAGTAAGCCGTCGCATAGGCAAAAGATTTTTTTTGC
>NW_023458555.1:114681914-114690179 GCF_013731165.1 Rhagoletis pomonella
AAAAATCATGCACTTACAAAACTTGATATGCATTTGTTCGCCGCGAGATATTTAAGAAGGTGAAAATGCAGATGTACTTTTTTTTTGCTTCTTCAACTTTCAAATCGTTTGGAACTGCTGATGGTTTCACACTTTAAGAGATTTTACCATCTTGCAGCTTCTGACAAACAGAGGATCGATTTTACTTTCCCATTTTTCCCTACCTTACCAGAGAACCGTGTACGGGAACGCTTTCTGGTAAATTCCTGTAAATTCTTGCAACTTCTTGGGAGTTAGGGAACGCAACTAATATTGGCAAATGGGGCCAATTGTAACACACGAAAGCTGGGTTTAGTCAATGCCGCGATGTAATTTCAAACTTACGGCACTTCTTATTTGACGATGTAGATCACGTTCCCTGTCTCAGTCGTTCAGTAGCTGCGTGTCGATAGTTTCGTTCCTCAACTTTTCTGGATAAAACTTGTAAAACTGTCAAAAAGCAAAATTCCTCTCAGCCAAAGAGGGAAAAGCCAAAAAGTACGGGAACGCTTTTCGGGTAAAAATTGATAAAACTGTCAAATACACCGTGGACGACATTTTTTGTTTACATAGCAGTTTTTTTATCATTTGGTGATGTTCTAAATTTTACTCAAATACACCAGAAAATTAACAAAAGTACTTACAAAACTTGATGTTTCTTCGCTAGGATATATTTAATAAGGTGAAAACGCAGATACACTTTAGTTTTTGCTTATTCAAATTTGAAATCATTTGAACAGCTGATGGTTTGCGACTTCTGACAAAAAGAGGATCGATTTTACTCTCCCATTTTTCGCCCACCTTGCCAGAGAACCGAGTACGGGAAAGCTTTCTGGTAAAATCCTGCAAATTCTTCCAACTTCTTGCAACTGTTTTTTTTCTTCCTGAGTTCGATCAGCACAAATCGCAAATCGCAACTGTAAGCCAATGTCTAATATTCTAATGGCGACATAATCTCCCCAGAACACTAAGGGTGCAGCAGCAAAGAGTTTGAATAAGCATATTCGAAGCAATCGAGCAAATGTTTTTATTTGACGTTTTTTTTTATTAAAATTCCATAATTTTTCCGCAAACAAATAGCTTCTTCATATCCTTCAACTGTAAATGGTGACGCAAAAAATTTACAAGGCAAACAAAAACACCAAAAAAATAGCTCAAAGTGGACCTCCTCCTCCTCCTCCTCCTCCTCCGTCCTTTATTTTAAAGGACAGTCCTTTATTTCAACCCCCCGTCCTTTACAATTGTTTTCAAAATAAAGGACGTCTTTTGACCCTTATTTCTTGAACTGTACTTTAAATCAGCTCTGTATTTTTCAGAGGTAAATTTTTAACACAGAATATGAGAAATAAAAATGTCCCTTATAAAATATAATCTGCCTTATCATGAGTTTCACCTGGAAAAAAAATTCACCCGAAAATTTGTCATCCGCCCATAGTAAAACCATGGAAACCAAGAGTGAAAAGTGAACCGGTTCGGGGAAAATGAAACTCATAATAAGGCTGAATGAAAACCTTCGCCAGTTTGTTTCGCACCCCACTTAAGGGCTTTTATTTAATCGGTAATTTTTATTCAATCTATAAAGCACAGAGAAAGTTGTGCTCAGTATCGTGTTGCACGCTGAGTTTCCAGTTCCACTGAAAGAGAACAATAAACCCCTGCTGCACAGTGGTCCAAAACTGGCATTTAGTGTTCGTTATTCACTGGAGCCTTCATTTTTTGTTACTTAATTTGATCTTTTTTTTATGAAAGCTTATAATATTTGCAGGAGACTAGCTGAGCCTGATTTGTGAATTTTTATTTGGTTATATTAAATTTTTTAGTGAAAAATGCAGAAAAAGTGGTAATATTGAAGAAAATGTATTATCCTGTTCCAGTTAATGAATATTACATAACAAAGACTAGTTGAAAACAATTGTATTGTTCTCCCAAAACGAAAGAAATACAAAAAAAAAATGTTATAAAAATATTTACACCATGTTGCTCTTTGGCAACGTAAAAGGGTGCGTTTGAGTGTATTTAATTGAATAAATAAAGCAAATTTTATAGTAATACAAATTATTCCGAGTTTATTTAAAAAAATGAAAATATAGTGGACTGTAGGTTAAATTGAAATTAATAACTGGTCTAGTCGACGATTCGATTGCGAGTGCCCCTGGTCGGTGTACGGGTGCCGAGAGCTCACATTCGGGGAAAAAATACATGTTTTACAATTCAGTACGTTCAAAAGGAATTCTAGCACAATTTTAAATATATATAAATATAAGGATAGTGAGTATGTTCAGTTCCGAATTAAGTAATTCTATTACATTTCAAATATGTATATAAAGTATAGGGTGACTAATTCTTCATGTTAATTCATTATAAGTAATTCTATTACATTTCAAATATATTTATTAAAGTAAAGGTTAACTAGTTATTCATCATCATCCATGTCTTCGACATCACGCCCGGCCGGCCTCGTAGAAACGGATACTAGCTCCTTCAGCTGGTTGATGATGTCTTGCGCTTTATTGAGCAGCTCACGCATTTTACGACTCCGGGCAGCGGTGGGACTTTGCAGACCTCGAGTATGTCGGATTGTCCGACGGCTAGCATAACGAGTCCTCTCTCTACGTCTGATCGTTGACGACTTCGCCAGCGTTCGATGTAGCAGCGTGTGGTGCGCCCTACCACACTGATGACAGCTGGCTGGAGAGTCACAGGCACCGGTGACATGGGAGGTAGCCAGGCAGTTTACACAATATTTATGTACTCGGGCTGACTCATGTCTTTCAGCCGGCGTCATGGCGAGAAAAGCTTTACAGTAGCGCAATGAATGGGGACGGCAACAAAGGCGACATTTGCTGAGCTCCATGAAAACCAAACATTAGTTTTTTTGCGTAAATACGGAGAGAATGGGGGTGAAAATGTTCTGTGGTTAACCACTGAGTCTGTATATTGAGGTATAAAGAAGAGAATTTTGAATAAAGTTTGATGCGTTAAGCATCCATTGTGCTGGGTGGAGATGGTAACAAGTATAATTTTGTAATGTTGCGTGTTATAATTCCCTTTTGGGTACGGATGTCAGCCACGCGAACGTTTCGGTCGGGACCGGGATAGAGCTTAACAATACGTCCGAGGCGCCACTCATGGTGGGAGGTTGTCTTCTTTGATGACGACGAGGTCTTCCACTGAGACATTGGGTTCTTTGCCTTTCCACTTATGCCGTTTGTGTAGCTCTTGCAAATATTCAGTTTTCCATCGGGTGCTGAATTGATGGTGAAGTACCTTGAGCTTCTGCCACTTGTTTGGAAGAGACAGGTTTTCTGCGTTCGGTTCCGGCAGAGAGAAAAGTGGTGCTCCTCTTAAGAAGTGACAGGGAGTGAGAGGCTGTAAATCGCTAAGATCTTGAGACAAAGGCGACAGCGGTCTGGAATTGAGTACCGCTTCGATTCGTATGAGCAGTGTGGTGAATTCTTCAAACGTGGATTTGTGATTCCCAGCGACTTTGTTGAAGTGCGTCTTAAAACTTTTAACCGCTGCTTCCCACAGGCCTCCCATATGAGGAGCGTATGGTGGTATAAATTGCCAGGAGAGGCCATGAACGGTGTATTTTGCAGCGATATCTGAGGCGGCTTCCTTAATAAAAGTGGAAAGTTCGGGGTGGATTGACCTTTAAGCGCCTACGAAAGTTTTCCCGTTGTCCGACATGATTTTATGGGGGACACCACGTCGACCAACGAATCTGACAAAGAGGGCCTTGAAGGCTTCTATTGTCAGGTCTGAGCAGAGTTCTAGATGTATGGCTTTGGTGGAGAAGCAGACAAACACGCATACATATGCTTTTGTGTGTGGGGCACGACGCAGTAAAGAAGTTTTCACCAGGAATGGGCCCGCGAAGTCTATTCCCGTGGTGTGAAATGGTAGGGAGTAGGTTGCTCGTGCTGGAGGCAAGGCCGCCATTATCTGCGATCGCATTTCCCGCTTGTATATGGTGCACACCTTGCAGTGGAAAATGCATTTTTTAACTTTCTGCTTAAGTCTTGGGACGTAATACTCTTGTTGGACCATCCGGACCATGAGCTGTTTTCCCGCGTGGAGTAGAGTTGTGTGGAGAAAATCTATGAAGAGAGAAAAGAACTTGGAGTTTTCGGGTATTATGATGGGGTGTCGTTCATTATAGGTGAGAACGGCGTGCTTAAGGCGGCCGTTTACACGCATTACGCCACTTTTATCTAGCATGGGGTTCAACGATAGCAGCGAGCTTTTTTTATTTACCGGTTTCCCGGCTTCCAGTTGTGCGACCGCCTCTGCGTAATGATTGTGTTGGGCGCATATGATGAGCCGGGTTTTGACGTAACTGATTTCGTCCCGGGTGAGTGTGTGCGTCTTGGGTATGCGGGTATTGGTCCCTTTCGTGCGCTGCGGATGAACCGATATGCGTAAGCGATTACCCTAAGGGCGCGAGGAAATGACGAGAATCGAGTGAGAGGGTCCTCGTTCTCTATTGTGTGATAAGATTCCACGGATTTTTGTTCAGGGGGAAAGAGCGTTTGAGGCGCATTCTTTGGCCAGCTGTCTGAGGGCCATTCCACCATAGGGAACATGACGCTAGATCTTGTGGCTTGCATCCTCGAGTGCCTAAATCTGCGGGATTGTCTAAGCTCGATACGTGTCTCCATGTGGCGTTATTGACATTCTGCAAGATGAGGGAAGTTCGGTTCGCCACATATGTCTTCCATGTACATGGTGGTTTTTCTAGCCAGGCCAGCACGATAGAGGAGTCTGAGCAGAGTATGAGCTCATGGGTCGGCAGATTAAGTTGAGATCGAATATGCTTCACAAGTTTGGAGAGAAGGACCGCTCCACACAGTTCCAAGCGAGGCAGACTCACTGTTTGGAGGGGTGCGACTTTACTTTTTGCTACGAGCAAATGAGATGATGCCGAGTTTTCACAGAGTTCCACTCGGAGATAAACGCATGCGCAGAATGCTTTTTCGGATACGTCAGAGAATCCATGTAGCTGAATGGTTTTATTAGGGGAAAACTGAACCCATCGTGGTATCCGTATTTCGCTAATGGCTATGAGGTTTTCTCGAAATGAAGTCCACTTGCGAAGCGCTCCGGGTTTGACGTTCTCGTCCCAATCGGTACCTTCCATCCAGAGTTGTTGGAGTAAGATTTTCGCCTGGATCATCATTGGCGATAGCCACCCTGCCGGGTCGAAAAGTTTCGCCACGGAGGACAAAATCTGTCTTTTAGTGGCTGCTGTGGAGTCTGGCAGGGGGTCAATAGAGTATGAGAATTCATCGTTGAGTGCATTCTAGGTTACGCCGAGAGTTTTTGTTGAACTGGAATCATGGAATTTGAGAAAGTTTGTTTCTAAGAGGTCTGGTTTGGGTATATTTTTGAGTAGATATTTGTGGTTCGCAGTCATTTTTCTTAATGGAATTCTTGATCCTCTGGGTGAATGTATATCTGGCGGTACATTTTCTCAATGTCGCCATTGAAAACGTATTTGTACAAACGCCTTTTAGGAGAATGAGCATAACATCATTTTGGAGTATTGGACCTGTGTGGAGGATGTCATTAAGAGAGATACCTGAATGCGAAAGTTTCGACGCGTTGAAAACTACTCGCACCTTGGTAGTTTTACTATGTGGCTTTATTACTGCGTGGTGGGGTTGGTAGAATGAAAAATATTTGCCTTCACGTATTATTTCTCGGGACGATCTGGGTTCCATGTGACCCAATGTGAGGTATTCTTCCAGGACCATCGAGTATGTTTGTTGCAGTTCCGACTTCCTTTCATGCGATCGCTCGATGCTGAGATAATGTTGTTGTGCTGCAGGCTTGGAGTGTCCGAGTGCAATCGTGTTCGGGAAAGTAGTTTTAAACGGAAGTTTTACCACGTAACGACCGTCATCTCTGCGAGTTGTGGACCTTTTATAGAGATCTTCACAAAATACATCATCGTCAGTGAGGGATGGGGTTGCTGGTACTTCTTCCTGTTCACAGAACTTCTTGAGCAGATCATTGAGAGAGTTTGTTGTGCTTTCAACTACCTGGGTTGAGAATGATGATACTTGCTCCGTCACTGGGCCGCTCAAAATCCACCCAAATATTGAGTTTTGGGCTATCAAACTTCCACCGACATTGATTTTTAGGCCCGGGAGTAACACTTGGGGAATGAGATCGCTTCCTAATACCATGTCTATTCGAGCTGGAGTGAAACAGTGGGGGTCTGCTAGGGGGAGGGATGAGTATTCTTGCAGTTCAATATATGTAAATTTGAACGATGGCAAGAAATGAGTAAGTTGCGGGAGTATTATCGCGTTTGTGGTTATTTTCATAGTTGAATCAGCAGAACAAATGGTAATCGGGCAGATTCTGTTCGCATTTTGCAGTACGCGGCCACCCATTCCCATAATTTCATAACTAGTCGCTTTTGTCGAGAGGCCAAGCAGTTTTTGTATGCGAGACGCTATGAATGTTTTCAGAGATCCTTGATCTACAAGTGCTCAAATTTTGAAAATGGGAGATGGGACTCGTGCCTGATTTGTTTTAGATCTGGTGCCTGTATTTGCTGTTTGTGATCTAGCGGGGTAATGGAGAAGAGAGTGATGCCATTTTTGGAAATAAGCGCAGGTAAACTTGCTGTAGCACTCAGTTTCTGAGTGAGAACAGGCCAAACAGTTTTTACAATATTTGTTGTCTCTTATGAACTTATTGCGTTCTAGAACTGAGAGCTCCTTGAATTTGACACAGGTCATCAGAGAATGATTTGAGTTGCATAATTTGCAAGATACCCGTTTTTTTAACTCAGTGTTAAATGAGTGAGTTCTGTTTTTATAGCCGAAGGAATGAGTATGATTAGGGGTTGATGAGCGTGGGGTATAATTTGGAGCTGAGGCCTAGGGTTTATTTGGCCTGTACGTACTAAGTCTCTCTACGATTTCATAACGGGTTGTCAGAAATTTATTCATTTCTGACCAGAGGGGTAACTCTTTTCTAGAGTCGAGTGACTGTTCCCATAACGCTAGGGTTTCTTCTGGGAGTTTTGAGGAGCAGAGATGTATTAATATGGGGTCCCAGTTTTCTGTGGGTACGCCATTTGGTTTCAGAGTCGAGAGGCAATTGTTTATTGTTGTCTGAATTGCCTGAATTTTTTCCCCATTTTCGCTTTGAATGGGCTGAATATTAAAGAGGGTTTTGAGTTGGTTGTCGACAAGGAGTCTGCGATTTTCATAACGGGATTTTAATGCATCCCACGCGAGCTCAAAGTTTTGGTCATTCATCTCATAGTTTTTTATAAAAAGTGCCGCTTTACCTCGGGTTTTTAGCTTTAAGTAGTAAAGTTTTTGGGCTTGAGAGAGTTGGGGGTGTTGTTTGTACACTGCTGTGAACATGTCCCTGAAGGACGGCCAATCTTCGTAGCCGCCATAAAAGATATCAGTGTCTTAAGCAGGTACTTTTAAGTAGTTTTGAGTTAGGGGTGGGGCTGGGGCTGCTGAGATGATGGTGGCGCTTGCGCCTATCGCATTTTGTTGAAGTCTGGGGAGCAGTTGGTTTATTCGGGTCCTAGTATTGTGGCACATATCGATGGCTGCGTCATATTTCGTTTCGTATGCTTTCCTATACCTTTCGTCACTGCAACACATATGTACAAGCTCGTGTGCCTGTTCAACCCATGCTAGGTGTTTGGTGAGTTCCTCCACATAAAGCTTGAGTCCGGCTTCCGAGTGATCCGTTTCGTTTATCTTCCACCATTTCGCACAATACTTTTCCAGCTTTGAGATTTCGAAGAGGCATTTTTTTTGGGTTTGGGTCAATTCCTCATCGTCCGTTTGAGATTTTGACCGTATCTTTACTCCCTGAGGAGGTGCCTGGAGAGATGTGAGTTTTTCCTGTTTTTCTACCGTCATTATTTAATTTTTTGGGGAACGAAGTTTATATGAGAAATTGAGGTAGCTTTGCTGCTATAAATCGATTTTATTAAATCAATTATTTAATTAAATTGAGTGAGATTGAGTTTTCGAGATTTTTTTCCAAGTTTATATTTATTGTGGCTTTTTATAAAATTTATTAGGAGATGCAGGTTATTTAAGAGGATTAACTCAAATTTTGTACTTGGGATATGCTTAATAAATTTTATTTTGGGGGGTTTTATATTTCTGAAGATATATCACCGGAAAATACAGAAAATTTGCTTCAGATAATACGCTCTTTAAAATACATTCATGCAAGTTTTATGTACAGTATGTAATA
>NW_023458555.1:114690279-114691406 GCF_013731165.1 Rhagoletis pomonella
ACAACGAATGACGGAAACACAGCTAGACGATTTTTCCAGCAACCAACTCTAGCTTCAGAAATAACTGGCGTTGATGAAGATTTAATAAAAAGGTTTGGTGTCATCTTACGCACTATGGGATGCGGCTTTGCTATCAATGTGGAGGAATTTCGGAAGTATGCGATGGATACGGCAAATTTGTACGTAAAATTATATTCATGGTATTACATGCCGTCAAGTGTACACAAAATATTAATTCACGGTGCGGATATTACTAAACACGCTGCACTTCCAATTGGAATGTTGTCAGAAGAAGCTTTAGAATGTAGAAACAAAGACTTAAGATATATACGAGAAGGTCACGCACGCAAAACGTCTCGTGAAAATACCATGTATGACCTATTTCACTATCTCCTGCTTTCATCGGATCCGATCATTTCATCATCTTCGTCAAACCCTTCTCATCGTTATCGTAGTGCTGAGCCTTTAAGCAAAGATGTGTTGTCACTGCTTTCAGATGTATCACTGGCCAATCAGAAAGTGAAGAAGATTCTGAGAAATTAATAAAAAATTGAATTCTAAACTGTTTTCATTAATATTTTGTATACAATTTAAATATGTTTTAATAAACGTTAACTTTATATGGAGTGAAGAATTATATGTAGATATATTTTCCATAAAAAAAATACACTTTCCATTTACCGAATCCGTTGATTTTTGGCTCGATTATTTATTGTAATTAGATCTTTGAATGTGCGAAATTTCATTTCGATCCATCCGCGGAGAAGTAAGTTATGACTTTTTTCCGGCTAAATTGAGCGTTTGGACCACTGTGCGTCGGTTCGAATCCTACTGAAAGATGTCTGATGGGGAAGTGTGGTGATATCCGAAATAGCTATCAGTAGTGCGATTCACTAACTTTTAACAATGCGACTTGTCGAGTTGTAAGCAAACAATTTTTGTTGTTTGCAGTAACGATTGTGCGATTCACTAACTGCGCTGCCGCTAATGGGTACAAATCCGTTGCATATGCCAAGGCGTTCGTGTGAGCACAAAGTTCACAAGCATTTTATATGGAAGAAAATGCGCAACATCCTCCACAAAAAAAAATCTAAAAATCAACGGTAACCTTTAGGAACTTGAAACTT
>NW_023458555.1:114691506-114692588 GCF_013731165.1 Rhagoletis pomonella
GGTACCCATTAAAAAAACACCGAGTTTTTGCACATGATTATTTAAAAATGAAATATGGCATATCATTGTTGCTAAGTGTTCAGAAAAATAGTCTTAATAGTCAAAATTCGTCTAAACTTTACTTCCTAAGTGAATACATTATGGTAATTTGAAAAATTAAGTCGGGTTTCCTTACATGTTAACCTTTAGAAAAAAAAATTCTTTTGATTTCATTTAAAATAAAGCATAATCACTGTTAAGTAAGTAAGTAATAATAGCTGTTATATGGTAATAACATATAATATGTTAATAAAAACCGAACTAGTTGTTATAATCACTCAGTTTCAGAGTCCTCAGAAGAGGAGGAAGTGATCACTGATTCAAATGATTCCATGCTTTTGTCTGCTTCGTCACTTTCAACAATGTATTTATTAAAGCTGAGATCAGAACCCTTTAAATATTTGTTTCTCTGTTTTATATTTCTTTTAAATGCAACTAATGGGTCTGACGATAATATCAAACGAGTCATTAAATCCGTATTGCTTTGTACTCTTCCAGTTTTTCGAGAATGATTAAGCCGATATTTTCTTATGTTTTTGTGTGAACATTCTAAGGCTTCTTCTGATAATGAACCTGATAAAATAGGTGGAAATACAGATTAAGAAAATAAATGAAAACATAGCTTGAAAATCATTACCTATTGGTAAATCAAAGTATTTAATTACATCACATCCATGTACTAAAACTTTATGCACTGAACTTCGCATGTTATACCAACCATAATTTCTAAGGTATAACTCTCTTGTTTCGTTCAACAAAACACTAAAGTCTAAGCGGTAGAAGTTATAGCACTATTTCGGAGATCACCACATCTCCTCATCAGACTTCTTTTTCTAGACTTCAGCAGGGAACGAACCTGCGAATTCGATGTTCAAAGTCAGAAGCGTTAACCACTGAGCTATGTACATCCCGTAAACTCTTGTTGCTAATTCATTTTCCTTATTCAACCAACTACTATCTAGTGCTGCTGATTTGCCGCTATTTAAACTCGACAGTGTGGTTGTTGTTGTCAATTCTATACATCCATTTGCTTATTTGCTTTT
>NW_023458555.1:114692688-114699568 GCF_013731165.1 Rhagoletis pomonella
GCAACAAAGTCTAAGCGGTAGAAGTTATAGCACTATTTCGGAGATCAGAATAAGAAGTCTGATGAGGAGATGTGGTGATCTCCGAAATAGTGCTATAACTTCTACCGCTTAGACTTTGTTGCTTTTTCAATTTTTCCTAATAAAAAATCGTGGTACAAAGCTCAATAAAAATATTAAAAATAAAATGTTAACAAGCCACAATAACATTGACAAAACACTAAACTCTTGGGTTTTTATTTGTTTTCCACAAGAGAGGACTCTTAGCACCAGAGAAAAATTATGGATTAGAGACTTATCCAGACGAGTAATTTCTGCGGCAACGTCAATATTTTCAAAAAAACGTCGAGCTGTGTTTCCATCATTTGTTGTTCCAAACCCTTGCTTGACTTGGTCAATTATCAAACCTGTTTTAATTTTGAACTCTTTTTGGATACGGGCTTTAGTTTCAATAAATTTAGCCTTATTTTCCATTCTGACTTGCCATGTCTTAAAAGGCAGACGGTAGGCTATGTGTAATAGACATTCAAAGAATCGAATCCAGCAATGGAGGGTTGATAACCCAAATTTATAATGATCTGGATTTGGTATTTTGTTTTGTTCAATATTATTCATTTCTGTTGGGCTTGCATGACATATGAAACATCTGCTTGAGGAATTGGTGTTTGTTAAAACATTAGCTACTGCACCGTCAATCATAGTGCAATGCATGATGTAGGAAACTTCAGCAATTCCCTTCTTATTTTTAAAAATATCACATTCCAAATCATTAATCATCTGAATTATTTTATTATATTCTGAATGAATTTTGGCTCCCATACCGTGATGCATATTTAAGTATTTTAATTAGCTGATAATTTTTTTCATTTCAAAGCGCCCTGTACCTCTTAATTTTTTCTTTGGCACTTTTAGCTTTAATTCAACACCTTATTTTTGAAAAGCGAACCAAAAATTTAGATCTTAGGGCATTCAGAAAAAGTATTGTAAATATAGATCAGCTAAAATAATACCAAAAAAAGGCATTTAGTCACTTTTTCAAAATTGAAAATTTTCAAATATTGGAAAAAGTTGGAAGAGATTTCGATTGTTTCTGTTAGTAGAAGGTCCAAACTACCATAACCAAAAAAAAATTTCACGAACTTTCAAGATGTTTTTTTTTTGTCTCCAAAGATTACCAATTTTCGGATTTTGGTATGTTTAATCATATATTTATTTATTAATAAAAAAAAAAAAATTGTATAAATTTTTTTTCCATGAACCATACATTTTTTGGTTTGTCGCATATATCTTTATCAAAGTGCAAAGTTGATCTTGCTAGGAATAAAAATGTATTTTTAACAAATTTTTAACTGCGACCACTTTTATGTGCGAATCGCCGAAATGAAATGGTATGTAGAAAAAGGGGTGTACTTTGAGGGGGTGTGTGAGGCTGAAAGTTGTTTTTATCACAAAATAACTTATGAACTTCTCTTAGTTGGAGATTTAGCTGTAACTTGACATCAAAACATCTAAGTTTCAAGACAGTCGATTTTTGTATTTTTGTCCACCTTCGCGGCACTGTGCGACGATCCCACTGACTCAGCCAGTTGCCTATGCACCGTGCTAAGTACGCCTTGTAAATTATCGTTTGCTTTTTTCCAACTATTTTCATTTTTGTTATGCCAACACAATCAAGCGCAGCTATTCCGTTGAATATATTTGTTATAAAGGCCAAAAAATAACAAAAACAAATAACTTAAGGACGAGCACACCTAAAAGTTAAACATTCTAAAAATAGAATTATTAGCAAAAAACCAACAATACCAGCAACCACATGATCAAGTGAATTGCAGCGGAATAGCTGCGCTTGATTGTGTTGGCATAACAAAAATGAAAATAGTAGAAACAAGCAAACGTTAATTTACAAGGCGGACTTAGCACGGTGCATAGGCAACTGGCTGAGTCAGTGGGATCGTCGGTTGAAATCCTACTGAAAGAAGTCTGATGAGGAAATGTGGTGATTTCCGAAATAGCTATCACTTCTACCATTTTTTCAAATTGTTGCTTTTCCACAATAAAAATTTTCATTTAAAACGGCCTCGAGCTCAATATAAATTGTTGAATATAATTGTTATAAAGGCCAAAAAAATAACAAAAACAAATAACTTAAGGACGAGCACACCTAAAAGTTAAACATTCTAAAAATAGAATTATTAGGAAAAAACCAACAACCACATGATCAAGTGAATTGCAGCGGAATAGCTGCGCTTGATTGTGTTGGCATAACAAAAATGAAAATAGTGGAAAAAAGCAAACGATAATTTACAAGGCGTACTTAGCACGGTGCATAGGCAACTGGCTGAGTCAGTGGGATCGTCGGTTCGAATCCTACTGAAAGTAGTCTGATGAGGAAATGTGGTGATTTCCGAAATAGCTATCACATCTACCATTTCTTCAAATTATTGTTGCTTTTATACAATAAAAATTTTCAATTAAAACGGCCTCGAGCTCAATATAAATTGTTGAATATAATTGTTATAAAGGCCAAAAAAATAACAAAAACAAAGAAACTTATTGACTCAGCCAGTTGCCTACGCACTGTGCTAAGTTCGCCTTGTGAATTATTGTGGCTTTTTCCACTATTTCAGTGGATAAGCCAACTACAATCAAGCGCAGCTAATGCAGTGCTATTTAAACTTGATCATGTGGTTGTTGGGTTTTGTTAATATTTCTATTATTAGAATGTTGAACTTTTAGGTGTGCTCGTCCTTAAGTTATTTGTGTTTGTTATTTTATGGCCTTATAACAATTATATTCAACAAATTTTATTGAGCTAGAGGCCGTTTTTAATGAAAAACTTATTGTGGAAAAGCAACACAAATTTGGAAAAATGGTAGAACTGTGGTGCGATTCACTACGCGATTTTAACAACTCTTGTTTTTGTTAAATCAGCTAAACGACAATTTGAACAATTTAGCTATTCAGTAAACGTTTCCCTAACAACATTCGTTAGCGCCAAATCAGCTGTTGTCGTTAACGATAACAAAGACCGCTAATTTGACGACGTCCAGATTGGTGTTGTTAATAAAACAAAAAAGTACGTTCTACAATTTTTTCGTATGAAAAAATGCTCAGCACCGCTAGCAAAAAAATATCAAAAATCAAAGGATTTTTCAGCAACATCAAACTTGTACTTTATGCATTAAAATTTAATGCGCTACAAAATTACATACATATTTTTTATTATTCTGATAAAAATTTTGAAGTTTTACGAAAGGTTGTTGTTTAAATATTGTACGGTTTTAGGAGCAGAATACACTATAAAAAAAAGTAATATAAATTACATAACAAAGAAATTGTTTGTTAAAACTTGTCTATATGTGTTCACTAGCATAATAAAATCAGTCTTGAAAATAAATATGTACAAATGTGTATACAGTGATTTTTTTTAATATTAATCTTTTTCCTATTAAATATTTTTTGTTAACATTTTATTTACAGCTTCGAGTAAAATATGGCAGAAAAATTCAAAAGTTTTTTGTTTGCTACTTACTTATGTGTATTTATTCATCTTTAATAATTTTATAATTTTATAATTTTATTTGTAATAGTTTTATTTTTAATAGAACCCGCATATGTAAATAAATATTTCAATGTTTACAGTTTACACAAAAATAATAAAACTCAATAAGGCTTAAAAAAATTGTTACCAAGATTTCGAACTTTTTATTCAGAATCTTTATAACATTTTAAGGGTACGCAGTTTTGTAGCCCATTCAATTTTAGTCTAATAAAGTGCAAGTTTCAAGTTCCTAAAGGTTACCGTTGATTTTTAGATTTTTTTTTTGTGGAGGATGTTGCGCATTTTCTTCCATATAAAATGCTTGTGAACTTTGTGCTCACACGAACGCCTTGGCATATGCAACGGATTTGTACCCATTAGCGGCAGCGCAGTTAGTGAATCGCACAATCGTTACTGCAAACAACAAAAATTGTTTGCTTACAACTCGACAAGTCGGATTGTTAAAAGTAAGTGAATCGCACTACTGATAGCTATTTCGGATATCACCACACTACCCCATCAGACATCTTTCAGTAGGATTCGAACCGACGATCCCACTGGTTCAGCCAGTTGCCTATGCACTGTGCTAAGTTCGCCTTGTGTGTTCTTGTTTCTGTTTTCTACTATTTCATTGGTTAAGTCATCTACAATCAAGCGCAGCTAATGCAGTGCTATCTAAACTTGATCATGTGGTTGTTGGTTTGGTTGGTTTTTGTTAATATTTCTATTATAAGAATGTTTAACTTTTAGGTGTGCTTGTCCTTAAGTTATTTGTTTTTGTTACTTTATGGACTTATAACAACTATATTCATAAATTTTTATTGAGCTTGAGGCCGATTTTAATGAAAAACTAATTGTGGGAAAGCAACAATAACTTGAAAAAATGGTAGAAGTAATAGCTATTTCGGAAATCACCACATTTGCTCATCAAACTTCTTTCAGTAGTATTCGAACCGACGATCCCACTGACTCAGCCAGTTGCCTACGCACTGTGCTAAGTTCGCCTTGTGAATTCTTCTTGCTTTTTACCACTATTTCATTGGATACGCCAACTATAATCAAGCGCAACTAATGCAGAATGTTTAACTTTTAGGTGTGCTCGTCCTTAAGTTATTTGTGTTTGTTATTTTATGGCCTTACAACAATTATATTCAACAATTTTTATTGAGCTTGAGGCCGTTTTTAAAGGAAATCCGCTTTGACCCACACATTCTCAACTTTAGTTTTACCAAACACTCCGATCATTCTCTGGGAATCATGTGGTTAAAATTTGACTGACTATGTTCAAATACCCATACCCTCACATTTGGTCCTCATAGAGGCTTGATCACACTTCAGATACGCTTGGTTAACGTATATATATAAAAATATTTTAAAAGAAGCCAAAAAAATTAAAAATTACTAGTTATGTAGAAAAGAGTATCTATGTATTGCTTTATTTTGGTACACAAAAAAAAAAAAACACTTCCTAAAATGGTAGCTAAATTCCACAAAAAGGTTGGGATAATAGGGATTTAATTATTTAAAGAAGCTTATTTACATCGAATAAAACCCCTGATTGTTATTAAAAATAAATATTTCTATGTATATACCAAAGTTGTGTTCGTCAGACGGCGCATACCTCGAGAATGGATGGTCCACTTTGAGCTATTTTTTGGTGTTTTTGTTTGCCTTGTAAATTTTTTGCGTCACCATTTACAGTTGATGGATATGAAAAAGCTATTTTTTTGTGGAAAAATTATGGAATTTTGATAAAAAAACGACAAATAAAATCATTTGGAGCTTACTTTTCTTTCGCGCTTTTGGCTCGATTGCTCCGAATATGGTAATTCGAACTCTTGATGCTGCACCCTTAGTGTTCTGGGGAGATTATGCCACCATTAGAATATTAAACATGACTTACAAGTTTTACCAGAAAGCGTTCCCGTACTCGGTTCTCTGGCAAAGTAGGGGAAAAATGGTATAGTAAAACCGATCCTCTCTTTGTCAGAAGTTACAAACCATCAGCTGTTCAAATGATTTCAAATTTAAATAAGCAAAAACAAAAGTGCATCTGCGTTTTCACCTTATTAAATATATCTTAGCGAAGAAACATCAAGTTTTGTAAGTATTTTTTTAATTTTCTGGTTTTATCAGTTTTTACCCGAAAAGCATTCCCGTACTTTTTGGGTTTTCCCTCTTTCTGTTAGAGGAATTTTGCTCTTTGACAGCTTTACAGGTTTTATCAAGGCATATTTAATAAGGTAGTAGTGACAACTGGCTCGAACTCTCTTGTAGCTAGTTATAATGTCAAAAAAATGTAAACAAACAAATTAACCCTTTGAGGTGCGAGTGCTATGTTTGCTACAAATTAGCATCAATTGAAACGCATCATGATGAAATTATACCAGGTGTAGTAATAAGAGCGAGACACTATCTTATTTGAAAATTTTGCCTTTACAAATTTTTATGAGATAGCCGAATTCCAGGAAAATAAAGCGATAAAGCTGTTTTGTTAATTCACCTGTTTATAATTTCACCATGGAAACGCATCAGCATAAATACATACATATGTACGAATACTAATTTTAAGAACTACTTCAATATTAACTTCAAAGAATTTTAACTGCATTCGCATCTTATATGCACATATACATATGGACAGAAACGAATACCTCATAAAGGAAACCACGTAATTAAATGAACTAAATATTTTATGAAACTGTTTTAAAAATTTGTTTGTTTCTATTCGCTCAATGTTTTTGCGCGTTTAATTTCTTATTTAAATATTTAATTTAAAAAAACATATTTCACTTATAAAAAAAATTATTTGATGCTTTCTACATACGTATGTATGTATATCGGAGTAAATATATATTCCAAACGTCAAGCTGTGAGGTTGTACTTATATTGCGCTCTGATTTTGACTTTCTATTTGCTAAGTTTATTGTGCTTATTTTGAGTTAAAGTTGTGATAAAAACTACCTATGAGCATCTTAGGGTAAAAAAATAATTGAAGCTAAGTGAAAGTTATTGTGTTTTATATAAAACTGAATTTAATTAAATTTCACTAGCATACATTCTAATCTTGCCGAGTCATTTGTTGTTGTATTAATTGTAGTTAACTGAATTCGTTTTGTTTTGGCACATTTGTTTTACTCTTTTTGTTTACTTCTTCTAGTAATTCTTGTCACAGCTGTTTGCGTTGCGTTTATTAAGTGTCATAATAACAGTGATACTCAAAGTGTTCGCTACGTTTATTTAAAGCTATTTACATCAGCTCCTTAATTGTTATAATTTATTTTGTTTGTCTTTTTATTAACAAGTGTCATTACATGGATCTTTCAATATGAAGTGCGATCT
>NW_023458555.1:114699668-114703854 GCF_013731165.1 Rhagoletis pomonella
AAAAAAAAGGTTCCGTACGTCATGCGGACTGCGCCCCTCGTGTCGGTTGGGCGGGAATGGAGGGTAAAAAGCCGTTGGGATTTATTAATTAAATTCATCTACAGCCAGTTACAACAGTTTACAGTTATGCAAACGTGTTTTAAATTTCAGATCGAACACACATTTCTTTGTAAATAATTAAAAATCGCTACCGTGGTAAAACCAAAAAGACTGTTTGAAAGCAATTTATTACTTTTTACGTCTGTCGATTTTATAACTGGTTCGGAACTATAGAAAACGGGGTTCAAAGCGAACTAGATCCCATCTGTCGAATTTGGGACTGTTTCTGAACTATAGAAAAGGTAATGCAGCGGCGGACAATTTCCAATTCCTATGACATCGGCGTGTTAAATTCGCCAGTTGTTTGCATGCAAAAGAGATTTAGCGCGAACTAGTAGTGGGTCTAAATCAGGCATGGGCAGAGACTTAGCAGGTGCTCAAAGAGCGTAAGCATCGCGTGTACGTATCAGAGTGTCCAGATTTGGCGATTTCGCGCCAATTTGGCGATTGTTTTTGGATATTTGCGCGTAAAAATTTAGGAAATCGCCATTGGCGATTTTTTCCCTACAAATACATTTTTTCCAAGTACAAAAATATACAAAACTTAGTTTTCCACGATAATTTTACAGAAGAGGCTAATGAACTACGTGACAAACTTGACTTAAGAAGCATATTAAAAGACTGTCAAAAATGTTAAACATCGTAATTGAAGAACTTATGAAACGATTACCTAGTCAATTATATACTTTAAAAAGCTTTGATTTTGTCACCTGAAAAGTGTGTGAATCACATGAGGGCGAGTTTCAGGGACCTGACAATTCACTATTTGACTTTTAAGAAAAGAAAAGCAGCGGAAACTGAATATTTAAATTTTTTAACTTTCCCATGGGTTAACTTTTCTTAGAACCATTCCATCCGACTCTGAAGAATTTTGGATAATTGCTTACGGAGTGAAAACCGCAACAGGCAATAAAATGTTTGGAAATATAAGTAAATTCATATTATTATCCCTGCCGCACTCACATAAGAAATGTTCGTTATTTAAGAAAGTATCGATATTTAAGAAAGTATCGATATCATGAATCGATTTAATTTATTGCATGTAAAATCGATATGGCGATATATCGGGCTGAACGATATCGATATCGGAAAAATCGATGTTGAAAATGCTACTCCCAATTGAATAGAATATCAGACCTCCTTATCAAATCAACTAATTGTGTTATTTCGTTCTTGTATATTTACTGAGGATTAAAACGGCATGCCGGTCGACTCAAGCGGTACACTTAAGAGCCAAATAAATCACACAAGCTGTTGATTAAAAATACTTTAGTTTTTTTCCATACACTTCTTTGTAGGTGTAAAATAAATTTCAACTTTAATATCGATATGGCGGGTAAAGTATCGATGTTTTGGATATATCGACCTTGGAATATCGATTCAAAAAATCGATTATCGTGCGATGAAATATCGATATTCAAAATCGGTACGATATCGAACATTCCTAACTCACATGCTTTGTTGAGCGCGTTTTTTCCGTAATGAATTCAACAAAAACTAAGATTCGATGAGGAAAGCCTTAATTCACTAGTTCGAATAAAGTGTTATATGAAGGCTAACAGTTTCTGCTGCAAAACGTTTCTAATATCAAACAGTATCGAGCCCTAACCGCCAAAATAACGTAAGCGACATTTTTTTCAAAATTTTCTTTTGGATGCAGAAATATTCCTAGAGCATCTAGATGCATCTCTGCATCAAAAAGAAAATTTTGAAAATAATGTTGCTTACGTTATTTTGGCGGTTAGGGCTCGGTATCTTATCAATATTGAATAGCTCAATATACGACAACAACAGAAATGTAAATCATTCAGACACTATAGGAGGTTTTAAAGAAATTGTGGAAATAGGTTTTTATTTAATTTTTAGCGCCGAGCTCTTAAAGGCGGATTGTTGCCATTAATCAACTAATAACGAGTTGTAATAAATTTAATATTTGCGTAGCCCTATTTCAAAATGTGTTGAAACAAATATTTTTAAAAAGTATGGGTATATTTAAAGAAAATTGTTTGTACATCACTATTATATAAGGGATTTGTGTTATTTATTGTTACCCTTTGAAGGTATTATATTCGTTCTTGGTTTTAAAAACTATATTATAACAAGATCTCATTTTTAAAATAAAAGATTTGTTAAATCGATGTCATGAATTTTATTTAAAAAAAATTGGCGATTTTTGGTGATTTTTTTTCAGAAATTGCGCTTTTTTAAACAATTTGGACACTCTGGTACGTATACAAACGGAAGCGTAACGATGAGAACTCGACAGCATGCAAAACGAATTGGATACACTAACACATTCTCACTTTTAGCTCACGCTTGTTTGTGGTACTGCCCACCTCTCATCATGAGGCAGATCGGAATATGCGCTTATGGGAAGACAACACCTGTTGCTATTGTACCATGCATGGCTAGGAGTATTTTGACGTTGCTCTCACGAGAACCAAACTTACAAACTTCTACTTGTTTTGTTTTTGTTTTTGTTATTTTATGGCCTTATGACAATTATATTTACCAATTTTTATTGAGCTTCAGGCCGTTTTTAATGAAAAACTTATTGTGGAAAAGCAACAATAATTTGAAGAAATGGTAAAATGGATAGCTATTTCGGAAATCACCACATTTCCTCATCAGACTTCTTTCAGTAGGATTCAAACCGACGATCCCACTGACTCAGCCAGTTGCCTACGCACTGTGCTAAGTTCGCCTTGTGAATTCTTGTTGCTTTTTCCCATTATTTTCCATAAGTGCAACTAATGCAGTGCTATTTAAATTTGATCATGTCGTTGTTGGTTTTGTTGGTTTTTGTTAATATTTCTATTATTAGAATGTTTAACTTTTAGGTGTGCTCTTCCTTAAGTTATTTGTGTTTGTTTTTTTGTGGCATTATAACAATTATATACAACAATTTTTATTGAGCTTGAGGACGTTTTGAAAGGAAAACCGCTTTGAGCCACACACTCTCAACTTTAGTTTTACCAAACACTCCGAACATTCTCTGGGCATCATAGAGGTTTGATCGCACTTCAGATACGCTTAGTTAACATAGAACATGCCAACATTTTCTAAGATATTTACAGTACTTTTTCAAAAAAATCTGAAAAAATATAGTACACTTCATATATATAGTATTTTTTTTTAAGGAAAAAGAAAAAAATGCTCTTTAAGTGTACATCTTTTTTCTGTGTTATTCATTTCCTCTAAAAAACATATTTCTTTGAAAGTATCATTCGTTGATGTTTTTGCAAAACCGCCTATCTTACGGCACTCAAATTTTACAGGAGAGCAAAAAACGCTTTATTCTTTGAAGGCATTGCCTTGATAGGCGGTATTTTCTCCAGATTATTTTACAAATCTGTTGTTTTAATAACGATTTAACGTTTTTTATGTATAAATCTCGATGACTGGAGTTCAGAGTTACCAAATGTAATTTTTGCCACAACGGCGATTTAGGCGGTTTTGCAACTGGTCGATGGGCGGTTTTGCTTTGTCGCAATCAATATTTAAATTAATATAAGTCAAAAGTTAATTTTTTGTTAGTGAGATAGTCGCTTTATTTCTCTCATCTCACCTTTTCACAATTATAATAGAAAAAACTCTTTCTGTGAATGCCGAAGTTGCAGGAATAGAGAGCATAAGCGAAATAATTTTAAGTACATTTGGTAAATCTTTCTAAGTATTTTTAAAAATGTTGTGGACCCTTTGTTTTAAAGTATATTTCCTTTAATATTGATGTTTTAGTACAAATGTCATCAATGTTAAAACATTTCTTTCAGTGTCAAAATATATAACGGTATATTAATATCATATAAAACACCTCTTTGAGGTGAAATTTTCGAGTGACGAAAGCTAAACTAGAAACAGAAAATTTATAATATCAATTTCGGGTAGAAAATTATACGCCTTTTTTTAACTCCCTTGGAAACTGACGAAATATATTTTTATTCATTCGAATCGTTGCTAAAGTTCTCTTTTTAACCGACTTCCAAAAAAGGAGGAGGTTATCAGTTCGTAGGAATATTTTTTTTATTTTTTTTTTTATGTATGTTACCGCATAACTTTGGACCACGTCAACCGATTTCGATAATTC
>NW_023458555.1:114703954-114705198 GCF_013731165.1 Rhagoletis pomonella
GTTTAGTTCAAAATTAGTTTTGCATGGCTTTAAAAATAGAGGTCGAAAGTGTCTTGACACTCGAGAAGGAACATTAAAATTTACCTCAGCCAGGAGGGCCGGGCTATTAATCAAGCCTGTCATTAATTTTACGATAAATATTATACCTAGCATTTCTCTACGACTTGCGAGTGTAGGCAAATTTATGAGCTTTAGACGACTTGTGTGATTGTAATCTGAATCCCAGTTAAAATTACGCAATGCAAAAAGCAGGAATTGTTTTTGAATTGAATCAATTCTTTCTGAATGAACTTGGTAGCGGGGATTCCAAACAATAGATCCGTATTCTAGTATAGGTCTAACTAAACTGGTAAAAAGAGCTTTTGTAACATAATGATCTTTGAACTCTTTTGACCATCGCCTTACAAATGCAAAAACGCCTTTGGCTTTATTGACTGTAAAATTAATATGATGGTTGAAATTGAGTTTGGAATCCATTGTGATACCAAGATCGACAAAATTGGATACCTGCTCCAGATTATAATTTGATATTGAATAAACAGCTGGTTGAACAGCCCTCCGAGAGAAACACTTAACATTTATGAAGGTTTAGTGGCATATAGTTTGTATTACACCAACTAACCACGTTGTTCAGATCCGCTTGTAACAAAGATCTTTCTTCGATAGAGGACAATGTTTGAAAAAGTTTCACATCATCGGCATACATTACAATTTTTGAATGTTTTATTATAGAAGAAATATCTTTATTGAATATCAGGAACAGAATCGGACCAAGGCTGGGCTGAAAGCCGATTAGGTCGAGTTTACGGATGAATAACGAGTGACATACTTTGGCAAAAGCTTTACTGAAATCGGTGTATATTACGTCGGTATGAGCATTTTCTCACCGTTTGAGACATGAGTTGTAAACTCCAATAAATTGGTCATAGTAGATTTTCCTTTAGAAAACCCGTGTTGAGCTTGTGTAATTGAAGAAGATATAGAATATGTCAGCTGGTTAACAATAATTGCTTCAAATAATTTGGGGGTAGCGGAGAGTTTCGCTATGCCTCGATAGTTTTCTATAGAGGACCTGCTGCCGTTTTTGTGAAGTGGTATTATGAAAGACTCCTTTCGGGCTGACGGAAAAACGCCGTGTTTAAGTGACAAATTGAATACAGTTGTCAAAGGCTCGCAGATGTTCTCAGCGCAGTTTTTAAGAAAACAGGTCGGAATATGATCAGGTCCAGGCCTAAATGACGCTT
>NW_023458555.1:114705298-114712578 GCF_013731165.1 Rhagoletis pomonella
TTTCAATTATTGAGAGTGGAAATAATAGTTTTCTTTGTAGTAAAAATCGAGTCCGATACGTCAAACGTGCTGGAATGACAGTTAAAATCTTGACATAAACCACGGAATGATTCGTTTAGTTCAAAATTAGTTTTGCATGGCTTTAAAAATAGAGGTCGAAAGTGTCTTGACACTCGAGAAGGAACATTAAAATTTACCTCAGCCAGGAGGGCCGGGCTATTAATCAAGCCTGTCATTAATTTTACGATAAATATTATACCTAGCATTTCTCTACGACTTGCGAGTGTAGGCAAATTTATGAGCTTTAGACGACTTGTGTGATTGTAATCTGAATCCCAGTTAAAATTACGCAATGCAAAAACCAGGAATTGTTTTTGAATTGAATCAATTCTTTCTGAATGAACTTGGTAGCGGGGATTCCAAACAATAGATCCGTATTCTAGTATAGGTCTAACTAAACTGGTAAAAAGAGCTTTTGTAACATAAGGATCTTTGAACTCTTTTGACCATCGCCTTACAAATGCAAAAACGCCTTTGGCTTTATTGACTGTAAAATTAATATGATCGTTGAAATTGAGTTTGGAATCCATTGTGATACCAAGATCGGCAAAATTGGATACCTGCTCCAGATTATAATTTGATATTGAATAAACAGCTGGTTGAACAGCCCTCCGAGAGAAACACTTAACTTAACATTTATGAAGGTTTAGTGGCATATAGTTTGTATTACACCAACTAACCACGTTGTTCAGATCCGCTTGTAACAAAGATCTTTCTTCGATAGAGGACGATGTTTGAAAAAGTTTCACATCATCGGCATACATTAAAATTTTTGAATGTTTTATTATAGAAGAAATATCTTTATTGAATATCAGGAACAGAATCGGACCAAGGTGGCTTCCCTGAGGAACTCCTGAAGAAACTTTAATGATGTTGGAAGAACAATTATTAACAATAACTCTTTGTGTTCTATCAGAGAGGTAAGGATGAGATCCATTGAAGAAGACTGGGCTGAAAGCCGATTAGGTCGAGTTTACGGATGAATAACGAGTGACATACTTTGGCAAAAGCTTTACTGAAATCGGTGTATATTACGTCGGTATGAGCATTTTCTCACCGTTTGAGACATGAGTTGTAAACTCCAATAAATTGGTCATAGTAGATTTTTAGAAAACCCGTGTTGAGCTTGTGTAATTGAAGAAGATATAGAATATGTCAGCTGGTTAACAATAATTGCTTCAAATAATTTGGGGGTAGCGGAGAGTTTCGCTATGCCTCGATAGTTTTCTATAGAGGACCTGCTGCCGTTTTTGTGAAGTGGTATTATGAAAGACTCCTTCCAGGCTGACGGAAAAACGCCGTGTTTAAGTGACAAATTGAATACAGTTGTCAAAGGCTCGCAGATGTTCTCAGCGCAGTTTTTAAGAAAACAGGTCGGAATATGATCAGGTCCAGGCCTAAATGACGCTTTTAAGGTTTTTAAATAGTGTAAAACTTCATCGGAAGATATTACTGGAATATAAGCAGAGTTGATTGGACAAAGCTCGTACGGATAGTCTCCACTTATAGGGAAGTATACAGAATAATTGGACTTAAAGAACCGAGCAAACATGTTGGCAATGAGTTGGCTGTCGCTAGATACAGTGTTGCGATAATGCATAGCGGACGGAAAACCATGTGCCTTACGCTTTGAATTTACGAAACCATAAAATGATTTAGGATTGTTAATTAAATTCTTCTTAATTTTACATAAATATGAATTATAACATTTCTTATTTAATGTAAAGTAGCTATGCCGCAAAACTTTCTTTTATACAGTTTAAAAGAGTGCGACTTTTTGTTTTTCAATTTTTTAAGATCTTTAGTGAACCATAATTGTATTGGTTCTTCATGACTTACGTTTTGGCACATACTTTCGAAACAAATTGAAAACAGTATCATTAAAGTGCTCAACGCTACGCTCCACATCATATCTATTTATTGGCCGAGATAACTTTGAAAGTTCTTTGTTAATTTTCCTGAAATTTGCTTTCGCAAAAACATATCTAGTACTTGAACTTGACTTATTATTATGTATTTCATTTATGATTTCGTAGCTTAACTCAAGAGCGGGATGGTATGCATCTTCCGGCAAAACCAGGGGATCACACCGATTAATAGAGGCCTTCGCAACATCATCAACGTAAACGAGATCCAAGACCTTTCCAAATTTATTTGGACATATATTTATTTGTTTGAGGCAAAGTTCAGCCATTTCCTCCAGAAATACATTGTAACTATCTCTAGATGAAACTGGTACAACGTCGGTGTCAATGATGTTCCATGAAATGTGTGGCATATTTAAATCGCCCAAAACAATCATAGAATCGGATGCCGTCAGCATTGCATTTACGGTCTCAAGTAAAGAAACTAGCTGCATATATACTGATACGGCAGAATTAGGAGGGATGTAGCAAAGATCTAAATAAATATAAGTCTTTCCAGCCTGTACACGTATACATTTAAATTCGGTATATTCAATGACAGGAATACTAACTTCCTCGGATCGTATCGATGAATGCACCGCAAAAAGAACACCACCGCCGATATTTGATATTCATTTGGAAGAATTTCGGAATTAAAAATATGAGGTTTGAGCCATGTTTCGGTCAAGGAAATAATATTATAATTGCAGTCAAAACCTTTTACAAAACAGTTTTGAAAACGATGTATTAATCAGTGAACCAATCAGCTGGTAAATATCAGTTGGAAAGCTATGTAGCGAACAGTTTTAAATGCACTGTATATTTGACACCTAATAAACACAACGCAAACAGCTGCGACAAAGATGAAACAGCAGAAATGACAAAAAGAGCAAAATCAATTTGCACAAAAAAAAACAATTATACAACAATAGATTATATGAAACAAAATACTCGGCACATGCAATTAAGAATATCAAGTTAAATTAATCAAATTTACAGGAAATTTTGATGTTTTACTTATCTTTAAATTGTGCACCAGAAGTTTATTAACACTTTTTTAATTTTTTACTTTAATAAGCGTAAACAGCTTTATAAAACACAAAATTTAAACAGATCACAGAAAAACACAGCTGCACAGCTTGACGTTTGCGTATAGAACATTTGCAGAGGTGCTTGCCGTTATTGGGTACATTCCAGATGGTCCCAAAATGTTAAAATGTTAATACAAATTGTAGTTTTGTATTACCAAACTATGAGAAAGCATCTGCGAAGTGCAGACTGTAAGCGTATTTGAACGAAAAACCCGCCAATCAAAAATCTATTTAAAGTAAACAAGCCCCCCGCTGCATCCCTTTTTCGGTAGTTCCGAACTAGTTCAAAATTCGCCATATGAGATCTAGTTCGCTCTACATCCCTTTTCATATAGTTTCGAACCGTCACTTTAGATATAGATTTCTAAAAATTAAATTTTTTTTTTTTTGAAAGTAACACATCTCGCTGCTTTTGAGCTGGTGGCGATGTAGCTATCGCACTGGCTCGTTTCTGGCGAAAAAGATCTAGTACGGAACTATAAATTTGGTTCACCAGTTCGAATTTCCCTACAGGGTTTTGAAAGCTGTCGCTTCTCATCATTACGCTCTTGCTTGTATACGTACACGCGACGGTTACGCTCTTTGAGCATGAGCTGGTTCTCTGCTCATGCCTGCTTTTAACCCTTTTCAAGTTGGGATTTTCTATTTCTTTACCCGAGCGTACTTGTACAGAAGGGTATTATATCTTTGTTCACATAACGGTTGTTTATAACAGGCAAAACGAATCGAGATAGATATAGACAAATGTATACATAAATGATCAGAATGAAAAGAGAAATCGATTAAGCGGTGACTGTCTGTCTGTCCGTCCGTCTGTGCACACGATAACTCGAGTAAAAATTGAGACATCTTAACGAAACTTGGTACGTGCACTTCTTTTGGGCATAGGACGGGGTATTGAAAATGGACGAAATCGGACAATAACCACGCCTACCTCCCATATAACGGTACTTTTAAGAAATACGAAAACTGTGATATTTTAGCAACTACTGAAGATAATTCACTCAAAATTGATATTTACAATGATTTTTAGACGAAAAATAAGAATATTAAACTTTTTTGGAAAATGGGCGTAGCCATCACCCAGAAGAAGCGGACTTGAAATTGAGCCTGCCAGTAATTTGGATATAAAAATTGCACCAAGGATTTGCCTGCGACTGGCAAGTTAGGAAGATTAATAAGTTTTAATCAGCTCGTATAAAAAGGAAGGTTATATTGAGAATCCCAACGGAAATTTCTTAAACCAAATGGTAGTAATTGTTTTTGAATTGATTCTATCTTGTCTGAGTAAATTTGATACCTTGGATTCCAAAACACCGAACCGTATTCCGGAATCGGTCTAACTAATGTTGTAAACAGGGTTTTAGTGATATAAGGATCACAAAACTCTTTTCACCATCGTTTCACAAATGGAAGTACACCTTTAGCCTTGTTGACTGTCACATTAATGTGAAGATTAAAATTAAGCTTAGGATCCATTGTGATACCAAGGTCCACAAAATTATATACCTATTCCAGGTTATGGTTACCTATTGTATAAGAAGAGGGATGAACAGCTCTTCGAGAGAAGCACATTACTTTACATTTCTTAAGATTTAGAGGCATAATATTTACTTTACACCCGTAAGCCATGCTGTTTCAGTCTGATTTTAGCAAAGACCTTTCTTTAATTGAAACGTATGATTTATAAAGCTTTACATCATCTGCATACATTAAAGTTTTGGAAAATTGTATATCTGTAGAAATATCGTTTATAAAAAAAAAGAACAGAATCGGGCCTAGGTGGCTACCTTGAGGGACTCCTGAAGTAACATCCATGACGTTAGAGATGGTATTTTTAAACATTACCCTTTGTGGTCTATCATAGAGGTATGAAGAAATCAAACGTAGAAAATTAGGTGGAAGACCAAAAAGATCAAGTTTATAGATGAGCAACGAGTGGCACACTTAGTCAAATGCTTTACTGAAGTCAGTATATATAACATCAACAGTTTTGCTTTCACTAAATGCTTTTGAGATATAGGATGTTAATTCAAGTAAATTTGTAGAAGTTGATTTGCCCTTGCAAAATCCATGCTGACTATATGACATGCTAAAAGAGATAGAATGCGTCAACTGATTTGTTATAATTGCTTCAACTAATTTAGGAATTGCAGAAAGCTTAGCTATTCCATGGTAGTTCTCCACTGATGATCTGCTACCGCTTTTATGCAACGGGGTTATAAACGATTCCTTCCATATAGTTGGAAAAAGGCCCTCTTTAAGAGACAAATTAAACAACGCTGTTAACGGCTCATAGAGATAATCAGCACAATTTATAAGAATACAGATAGGGATCTGGTGAGGACCATAATTGAAGGACTGCTTTAAAGATTTCAGATAAACTACTACATCATCGGGAGATATTACTGGGATATTTATTGAGTCCATTGGACATAGTTTAAAAGGATAGTCAATGTTAGCATGTGAGTTAATGGAATAATTGGATTAAAAAACTGAGCGAACATGTTAGAATTTGTTTGATTATCACTAGAGACGGTATATTTTGATACGTCATAGCGGAAGGAAACCCACGTACATTTCGTTCGGAGCTTACGAATTCATAAAATGATTTGGGATTATGTATTATATGCCCTCTGATTTACACACGTAAGCTTGATAACACTTTTTGTTTAATTCAAAAAACTTATGACGCAAAAGTGAGTATTTTACATAGTATTAGTGTAAACCAGTTTTTTTGTTTAATCTAAAATAACGTGACTTTCTCTTTCCAAATTTCTCAGTTCCTTAGTGAACAATAACTGTGTTCCCTACCAGAATTGTGTAATGGAAACTAACACATTCTCATTTATCTTACTAACACATATGCGAATTTCAAGTTGGTTAAAAAGAGACCATAAAATAAGGCCATAAGTTGGAGTTGTACACAAATGTTTACATCAGATTTTTAACACTGCCCTTTAGAATTTGATAGAAACTTGTAGGTAGCCAGTGACAGAAATCTCTATCAGTCTTGCCACTCAAATGATTTGTCAAATGATAGTCACTGTTCTTGCAGGGTTTGTTCTTCAGGAACATACATGTGTTTAGGCACATGCTTTTCAAATAATTTATGTAAAGTAAAGCTAAAAAGTGCAACGCTTTGTTCAATATTTTCTTTATATGCAGGCCTCGACAATTTAGATAGTTCTTTGTTAAGCTTTTTAAAGTTGGCTTTCGAAAAATCCAAGCCCATATTTGGTTCGTATGCTTGGGTACCGCAATTTTGATCATCACTTATAACTTCGTAAGATATCTCCATAGCAGGGTGGTAGACATCTTCGGGCAAAAGTAGTGGATCACTCTTATTCACAACGGACTTCAATTCATCATCAACATAAACAAGATCTAATACTTTGCCAAACCTATTGTGAAGTACATAAACCTGAGTTGGGCAGAGTTCAGCCATCTCCTCTAAAAATACGTTCTTGCACGCACTAGACGCGAAAGGTACGATATCATTGTCAATGATGTTCCGTGATATGCTTGGTAATTTAAATCACCCAACACAGTCATTGAATCAGAGGGTTTAGTCAGTAAATTAACTGATTTCAGTAAAGAGATGAGTCGTGAATACACCAATGTGTCAGATCGGAAAAGGATATTGCATAGAGCTTTGACTTCTTTGTCGGAACCACAACTAGTTTCCTAATACCAGACTGGAGTACCGGCGGAAGGGGTTGAGTTACTGCGTTACTAGTTGAGGATAGGGAAGGCAGTGGAGTCTTTGAAGACGATGCCACCACTTCAATGGAGGACGGGGCAGATACTTCAGGCCCATTATTATTCGAAGCAGATTTCATCACACGCTCTTTTGAGGCTGAGCATTCTGATGCTGGAGGACATGGAGAAGATAGATTAATTAAGTCAGTCAATCGGAAGATTATTCTGACGTGCAACGGTAATAACTTGCTTAGATGGACTAAGAAGACGCTTACGTTTAGACACACGGATATCCTTAACAGATAGCAATGTATCTAAGCATTTGAATGATTTAAACACATTTTCATAATGCTTAAATTTTTCTGTCAGTACTGAGAATTCTCTCCCTATTTCTGTGAAACCATTTCTGGTTTGCCTAATTAACTTGAAAAGTCCAACTTCGGTTGACCTGCACTTTACGCAAGACCAGCGAAGGCCCTTGCCATCATTAGTAGCATCCAGAATTCTTCCTGTCAAACCAGCA
>NW_023458555.1:114712678-114716012 GCF_013731165.1 Rhagoletis pomonella
TATGTTACCGCATAACTTTGGACCACGTCAACCGATTTCGATAATTCTTTTTGCATCGGAAAGGTAGTGTCTCAGAGGTGGTCCCATACTAATCTGGTTAAGATCCGATCAGCGGATCTTGAGATATATATATATATATTTTCTTTTTATATGGGAGTTGAAGTCGGTTTTTTTTTGCTAAAAATTACTTGTTTCAGTTTGTGTTACTAAAAGTAGACGGAACCCATGCCGCAATAAACAGGTGAAGTAATAAGGCAGCATTCTCTGTTCATTTTCTGACATTCGGCTGCCTTATATTTCACAATGTTGCCTTTATTCGTTGAACGTTTTATGTGTTGCTCTTTGAATGTATTTACATATATTTTGGCGGCAATTTGGCCATTTATTATTTGCTTGCAAAGTTGTTTTTTTTCTAAAGCTTTTCGTTTGAATTTTTGTGAAAAAAACTAATTAATTTATTTGTGATTAAAAATTTAATTAAACTAAATAAAAGTTAATAATGCCTAAACAACGCTGTGTAATTTGCAGAAAAACGTGGACTTACGAAGGCGTCCGTTTGTTCCATTCACCAGCGGAACAGGCTAGGATAATTCAAATATTTAATGGCTTAGGCGGTTACAGCGCCAAAAAAGAAGAATTTCTTGAACCACCAACTTCTCCAAAAAATTATTATCCCACAGCCATGAATTAGACCTTCCAATAAGTGTGAAAAAGCTATTTAGTAAGTGCAGCATAAATTATTTAAATAAGCGCTTGAAAGGCAAAAGGTATAATCGATTAATCTTTATAAACCTCCCATATATACCTATTGAAATTTATTTATTTAAACCTTATAACCACTAATATCACGTGCTGCGTTTTTGTATTCACGTTGCTGATTTCATGTATCTAATTTCATCTCTTCATAAAATTATCAAGATTTGTCTATGCATCCGTCGGTAAGTCCTTGAAGTGTTATTTCTAAAAAATCTTTTTACTAATTTCCCCATTTAAAAATTTTTTTCTGCCTAAAAATATCAGTTTGTGCGGCATTAATATGATGTTTTGAACCCGTAGTTGGACCTTTCATCTAGAATGATATAGACACTTCCTAATCTGGGTGGTCTTCAGTATCTACGTTCTTGATTACTTCTCAATAGTTGCGATTCCGTAGGAGTCCGGACTAGTCAGAATCAGTCATATTTTACTGGAAATCGATCCCGTACTCGGTTCTCTGACTATTGAGAGGGCAAAAAAGAGAGTAAATACGGTTCTCTCTCAGTCAGAAGTTACCAGTTTTAGTCCGAGAATTTTTTGCTGGTAAATTCTAGTAAATGTGTCAAACGATCAGCTGTAGTGTGTTTGGCAACCAAATGGTAAACAAAAGAAAAGTGCACTCTGCTAATTCATGTTGAAAAGTATTTAACTACTTGTTTAAGTGGATTCTAATGAATTTTAAAGTATTTTTGGTTATTTACATGTGTGACCTGAGTGTGTTTGCATACAAAATAAGCAATAATTTACAACCAAAATTTGGAGGTTATGTTGAAGTTGACAGAAGTTACAATTTTTTACTAGTAAACGATCCCGTACTTTTCAATGATACTCTCTCGCTCTGAGCGAATTTTTATTTTTTGACAGTTTTACTAGTCCGAGTCCGAGGAATACGGGATTGCATCTTTTATGTGAACTATTCCGTGGCTTTAGTAAATCACATTTCTTTTATTAGCGTAAAAAGCCTTTATTTAAGTTTCTAATTATTATTTATTACATTGGCTTTAAATCCTTAGAGCTCTTTGTTTTGGTTAGTGTTTGTCTTTCAATACTAAATACAAGCGTAATCCACAGAATTGTTTAGCTTCCACATATCTAATTTGAATAAAAAATAATAAATTATGCTTAGTTAATTTAAATGGCCCTTTTATTTTTCAAATAGGGATATTTCAAAAGTAATTTTTAATATTATGTATGTATATGTATTAAATAAAAAACTTCCAATTAATACCCAATTTGGAATCAAAACGGATAATTCTTTTTAGTATTTTCTTTTAGTATTTCTAAATCTAAGGGGCGAACACTTCCCATAAGGTAGTGTCAAATCTTCATTCTCGCTCTTATTACTTCACCTGGTATTATTCCACCATGGACGGAACCTAGGTACATTAAAACAGGTAGAAGCCAATTTGACGTCAAACTTTCGAATATCAAAGTTTTCGGGACAGCAAAAATAGGAATGAGAGTGTGTAAGGTAAAATAAAAAAAATTTCACTGGCTGACGTTTTTAAGTAAATTTGAAGTTTATTTCTTTTTTTGTCCAATATAAACTGATTTGTCGTTTATTAAGCTATCATAACTGGATTGATAAGTTCCAGTGTTGTTGGAGGGTCTTTCCGGTAGCGCTACGTCAAAGGTGCTTTCACAACGTTCCTTCGGCGAAAGACATTGAGGGACATTTAAAAAAATTAGTGGATATTTGACACCTCATAAAAAAGCGCCTCAGGTGTTGCATGTTTGATATGTCTACATATGTATGTATGTTCGAGATAATAATAATTATTATACATTAGTATAACTGCATAATTACATATACTGCACAGCACCGCAAAAATTCAAATTTTAATTCAAATTGGCTACATACATTCAAAACAAAACGACACGTCTTTCCAAGAGTAACGAAACATAGAAAAATAAAAACAAAACAAGTTGAAGTTTGTAAGTTTGGTTCTCGTGAGAGCAACGTAAAAATAGTCCTACCCATGCATGGCATGAACCAAGTAGAAGTAGTTGGATCATGCATGCATGGTACAATAATTATAGGTATTGTCTTCCCAGAAACGCATATCCCGATCTGCCTCATGATTCAAGAATGAAAGGTTTTGTTAATATCTTTTTTCTAAAATTTGACACTCCCACCATCAGGGATGGGTTTTGGAAGCAGAAGAAAAAGAGGAAGAATTCAATCACACTTCCTAAAATGGTAGCTAAATTCCATTGGGGATAATAGTGATTTAATTATTAATTTTAAACAAGCTTCATTTACATCGAATATAACCCCTGATTGTTATTAAAAATAAATACTTCTATGTATATACCAAAGTTCTGTTCGTCAGACGGCGCATAACTACGGTGACCATATTAACCAACGTAAAATAAAGGGAATTTTTTTCAAAATGAGTTGGGAATACGTACATACAAGTTTATGATAAAAGTACCTTACCCATATCGTAATTTAAATCCCATATTTACCAGTTAATTAACCGATTCCGAAAAATTAACCTAACTCCTTTTCCGGGACTTCGCCATCCTTTGCTGCCAAAATGCGTTTACCGTAATTCATACTGTACGCCGAAGACGG
>NW_023458555.1:114716112-114717619 GCF_013731165.1 Rhagoletis pomonella
GCTGCCAAAATGCGTTTACCGTAATTCATACTGTACGCCGAAGACGGCAAACGGTGGTTCAAAATGGGTATTTTATGTTCATAATTCACCGGAGTCTTCATTTTTCAACAAATTTTTAATAAAAACAAAAAAAAATTATTTTGGTGTGTCGAAGACATGGATGATGATGAATAACTAGTTAACCTTTACTTTAATAAATATATTTGAAATGTAATAGAATTACTTATAATGGATTAACATGAAGAATTAGTCACCCTTTACTTTATATACATATTTGAAATATAATAGAATTACTTAATTCGAAACTGAACATACTCACTATCCTTATACATATATATGTATATTTAAAATTGTACTAGAATTCCTTTTGAACGTACTGAATTGTAAAACATGTATTTTTTCCCCGAATGTGAGCTCTCGGCACCCGTACACCGACCAGGGGCACTCGCAATCGAATCGTCGACTAGACCAGTTATTAATTTCAATTTAACCTACAATCCACTATATTTTCATTTTTTTTAATAAACTCGGAATAATTTGTATTACCATAAAATTTGCTTTATTTATTCAATTAAATATACTCAAACGCACCTTTTTACGTTGCCAAAGAGCAACATATGGTCCTTCGAGCCGGATCATATGTATAATACTGCGCTGTATACATAAATACATACATTCATTAGCGCACACAAGGGGTAGGTTTTGGGGTTCAAACCCCCCCTAAAGCTAATAACCTCAAATACAATATGTATCTTAAAGCTAAGAATCCAGCTCTCAAGGAAATTATAAGAAATATTTATTATAATTTCTGTTGCTTGAAAAAGCGCGAAATATACGAGCTTTTTTTTCTTGAGAGCTGCAATTGATTTAAGAAATTTTGGTAGAAGAATATTTCTTTTCCATTTCTCGTCCGTCGTTTTATATGAATTTTTCGTTTTTCTTGAGAGTTCAGTTAATTTTTTCGGTATTTGAAATATTAAAAAAATTTAGCAATTGTGAAAAATCACCATCTCTATCGAAAACCAGAAATCAAAAAATGAACATAGAAGTGCAAAAATTCATGGAATCAATACATTTATTTTTACTGACTCTTTTTTAAAATTTTTGATTAGGTACTTTTGAAAGTTGAGCGCATCTTGAGTTTATAGAACTTTTTATTAAACAAGTAGTTTTTAAAGAAAGAACACAACCGAATTCAATTCTAATATTCAAATTTAGGGGTACCGTTAATTTCTTCATGATCCAATCATCGGATCTTTAAAACAAATTACGGGACGAACCTTGAGGTACTATCTTTCTAATAAAAAAAGGATTATTGAAATCGGTTCACGTGGTCAAAAGTTATGTATTCCGGCGTATTGATAACCTCCTCTTTTTTTGAAGTCGGTTAAAAGTGTTTGAGTTCTGTTAATCTTATGTAAATAAAGTGCAGTTTATGGATTTTAAAACGCTTATTTATTTATTACATACTGTACATAAAACTTGCATGAATGTATTTTAAAGAGCG
>NW_023458555.1:114717719-114719468 GCF_013731165.1 Rhagoletis pomonella
TATTACATACTGTACATAAAACTTGCATGAATGTATTTTAAAGAGCGAATTATCTGAAGCAAATTTTCTGTATTTTCCGGTGATATATCTTCAGAAATATAGACCCCCCCCCCCCCTAAAATATATTCCTGGCTGCGCCCCTGCATACATTAATACATACGTATGCACTCGCCCCAAACTACAGCGGTTCTCATAGAGCGAATCTATGTTGATGAATCCAAACATACATATGTACCTAATAATAATTATAATTTATAATCAGTAGAGAAACCCCAAACACATATTCCCTTGCTCTTTGGTTTTAGCATTATAGATTCTCAGGGCTGTCATGGAATCCAAGTCGGTTTTGCTTTTTGTCGGAATTACAAACCAATATTGGTTTCATTTGGTGTCATGAAACCGGATTGGTTTTGTTCTTTTCGAACATAAACAAAACCGATGTTCGAATCAGCTGTTTTGCTAACTTCATTTCTTCAGATGTTAATTTTGTGAACATTTTTACGGCGCTATCGCAAATAACACTGTGAGACAAATGGTAGGGGTCAGTGATCGGGAAGGGTTCAAACTATCGGGGAAAGTTATATCGGTAAAAAAGAAGTTATACGTGTCACGGCGTTTCGCTGGGTCACGTCTAGGAATCGAGATATATATATAACTATCATATAGGGGAAATTGTCACCTTTGGTGGACTTTTTTTGACATAACTCGAAAACCACTAGTCCGATTTTGCTCAAGCAAATTTAAAAAAAATTAGAAATTACAATTCCTTCAATCTGTTCATATAATGTTTTTCTATATAATCAACAGTTTTAAAAAAATTTAATATTTTAGGCAAAAAATATTTTTTTTCTTCATACATTTATTTTTACCGGCAAAACTGTTTATTATATAGAAAAACGTTATATGAACAGATTAAAGGAATTGTAATTTTTAAATTTTTTAAATTTGTTTGAGCAAAATCGGACCAGTGGTTCTCGAGTTATGTCAAAAAAAGTCCACCAAAGGTGACAATTTCCCCTATATGATAGTTATATATATATCTCGATTCCTAGACGTGACCCAGCGAAACGCCGGGACACGTATAACTTGTTTCTGACCGATATAAGATTTCTCGTTGGTTTCATCCCATCCAGATTTTGACTGTCGCATAGTGTAATCAAATCGAACTGAATCGAAAATACATATAATGACCGCAGCCGTAGTAGCTTTTTTATTGATGAAGGAAGAAGCTTCTGAGAAGGTAAAACGAAGTATTTTAAGAGACCGCAGCAATCCTTTGGAGCTTCCAGAGTCAGCGTAAGTATGAATTGTTTTTGCCCCGACAATTTTAGTAGCGCCCCCAATTGTCTTACAGATTCATTGCACAATATCGTCTGAACCAAGACGCTTTCATTATGGTGCTGGGTATCGTTAAATCCCACTTGCCTCCATCTAACATTCCGCCAATGCTACAGGTTGCGGCAGTCTTGCGATTCTTAGCAGAAGGTTGTTATCAGCGGTCAGTCGGGAATGACTCTAACATTAGCCTAGGTAGAAGCACAGTGTCTTTAGTTATGAGTAAGATGCTGGAAATTATGGAGTATTACATTTGCCCACAGTGGGTGAAACTTGCAATGGATGGTAATGCAAAGTGTAAATCGAGAAATTACTTGTACAGCAAATTCAAAATTCCCTCTATCATTGGCTGCATCGATGGGACACACATCAAAATCATAAAGCCTTGTGTGGACGAACATTTATATTTTAATC
>NW_023458555.1:114719568-114720575 GCF_013731165.1 Rhagoletis pomonella
AAAGGAAATTCACTACTAATTGCCGACTTTGCGCACTTTTCTACTACCATTTTCGCACCAAGGCATTTCATTATACTTCTTTCTCTGTCCTTAGTAAGTGCAACCTTTTGTTTTGTAAGAGAGTGTTAAACCGCGGCTGCCAATAATTATCTCATAATTATCCTTTTATTATTGAATCATGGGACGCGACAATAAGAGAGGAAAGAATAATAAGGAATTAAATAGTATAGTGCAAAATATTAAGACCGTAAATTTATAAATAAAAAAGGAAAATTTAAAATAATGTTACCTAATTTAGAACAACATTGAAAAAATCACCGTTAGGAAAATACTGTGCTTCAATAACCTAAATTTTCTTATATAATTATATTATATATATAGTATAACTTGCAGTAGTCAATGAAATAAAAAACATAACGTAAAATAGCCAAAAATTGGAAAATGTGGTACAATATCAAAGTTGTGGTATCAAATTCATAAAGGGTATTTGCACGATGCCTGAATTGCGCAATTTCGTCATTATCCTCAATTTCAGCTGAAATCGCGATACAATTCTCAATTTGACCATATAAAAAAATATCAAGTGAAATTGCGTATGAATTTTCAGCGAAATTGAATTCGCGAATACAACTCTGAAAATTGGTTATTGTGATTTATTCATGAGAAAAAAGAAGAAAAACCAAACGTCAATTACAAATAAACAAAAACAAACCGAGCCTACAGTCACAATAGCACTTCAATACTTTTATAATACTAATTGCCGATGTCAGTCGGTAGATGGCGCGCTATAGGGGTTTCCTTTGCCCATGAATTATGAGGTCAAAAATGTATACAGAATTAGGTACGAATTCGTAAAGTGAGCACAACTTTTTTTTTATACAATTACGATATTTTAAAAGGCCTATCAGTTAATAAGTAGGTAATCTATTATTAATTTTTGCAGTAAAATATTTACTATTGAAGTAATAAATAAATACAATTTTTTTCCAAGTAATTTACATCAAACT
>NW_023458555.1:114720675-114722352 GCF_013731165.1 Rhagoletis pomonella
AATACTAATTGCCGATGTCAGTCGGTAGATGGCGCGCTATAGGGGTTTCCTTTCCCCATGAATTATGAGGTCAAAAATGTATACAGAATTAGGTACGAATTCGTAAAGTGAGCACAACATTTTTTTTATACAATTACGATATTTTAAAAGGCCTATCAGTTAATAAGTAGGTAATCTATTATTAATTTTTGCAGTAAAATATTTACTATTGAAGTAATAAATAAATACAATTTTTTTCCAAGTAATTTACATCAAACTAAATTTTTTCATTCTAAATGTAGTGAATATACTTACATAAATTCAAATATAAAAGCCGAAAACCATATTGTGATCGTATTGGGATTCAATTTTGAAACTGCGCTTTACGCGCTACGACGCATACCGTAACTATAAACTGGTGAACATTATATAAAGATACAAATAACGAAATCTTTCACGTGTGAGTAATCGTGCACTTTAGATGGCATTCAAAATCTAGATCTTTAACATAAAATGCTTTTTGTATTCCTCAGTTCTTATATATATTTATATACGAGTATATATCTTTACTACTAAATACAACATCAAGAAAACATTATTTCTTTATAAAAACTTTTAAACACACTATTTTCCCCCAATAGATTATTGTGTCTAAAATATTATCAGAAAACACTTAAATATTTAACTATAGAAATAAAAAGTTACAAATAACACGTTTTTCAAAACTTTTGACTAGTATTGATAGCTGCCAAATATTTATGCCGCTGTTTTTTTAGTTTTCATGATTTCATGAAATCATTCAATTGTGTAACATAAACCACACAATTCGTACATGAGCGAAGCCGTTAAGGTGCGCCATCTGTGGCATCACCATAATATCACTTAACTTCAAAATACTGTGTTATTGTGACTTCAAGCTTAAACATAACTGTAAAGCTGATGGCACATAAGACTTTTGCTTCGCTTTACCAGACAGATTCGCCTTGACAGATAGATGAATTGTATGAAAATGCACAAAGCATGCCACATAAATCGTTGAAGCTGCAGCGCGAAGCGAAAAGATGGCCAACTCCCATCTTTTTGCGCGCTTTGACAAACAGCCGGTTTAATATTTATTTTGTTTCGTCCAAATTCGGGTTTTCATGCAGAAACATAAAACTTAATTACATTGCTGATAATTTTAAAGCAAAATAATTGAAATCCCCAGGAACTTTTAAGAGTAAAAACGCGGGACAAAACTGTTTTCTTGTCTTTCATTATGGCATACCTTTTGCGTTTGGCGCTTTGCTGTTAAAGTTATAAATGTCACGCAAAGCTACAAAATTTTATCTGGTATCAGCTTAATCCAAATACAGTATATTTTGCTTAGCTGCACATCCCTCTTTGCACGAAAAACTTGTGCACCTAACCGAAAAAGGCACTTAAGCGAATTTTCTTTACTACTTCAATGAGGAAGGTATCCGAATCCCTATGAAACCAAATAACGGAGAAGCACTTATCACGTAGAAAATAATGCAAGCGAAATTTTTTCGAATGGTATCTTATTATCTATATAACTAGCCATTTCCGTTGTTCTGCGATATGAGTAAAATAAATAAAAGCTTGTAAAATTAGGTAATTGTAGGCCAGTGCAGCTAAACGTAATACTTTCTTTGATAATTGATACTAGTTGCACAATTTTTAAGGCAGCTATCGCCA
>NW_023458555.1:114722452-114724114 GCF_013731165.1 Rhagoletis pomonella
AAACACCAATATGCTTACCGTACCAACAATACTCGTAATAAATGTATTGCTTCGCTGTTCTCATAAAAGGAATATCCGAATATTTTTCCGACAGGGTAGCTAGAAACAATATGGGCGTCAAATAAGATTGTAATGCGTAATTTACAAAAAATACCATAATACCAATACACATATGAATGTACTTACCGTATCTACAATTTACGCGATAAATATATTTCTCAGCTTTTATCATAAGAGGAAAAAGTGAATATTTTTAACAGACAGCGCAGCCTGCTACAGTTCTTATTATTGAAATTCCTATTACAGTATATTTTGCTTTGCTGCCTTTATGCTTAAGTGCACATTTAAGATACCTACCCCAAAATGCGCATCTGAGACATTATTTTTAACATTTATAAGGAAACTGCTCCGATAGATGCATTCAACATACCTGCACATTGGCGATAGCTGCCTTAAAAATTGTGCAACTAGTATCAATTATCAAAAAAAATATTACGTTTAGCTGCACTGGCCTACAATTACCTAATTTTACAAGCTTTTATTTATTTTACTCATATCGCAGAACAACGGAAATGGCTAGTTATATAGATAATAAGATACCATTCGAAAAAAATTTCGCTTGCATTATTTTCGCTTAAGTGCCTTTTTCGGTTAGGTGCACAAGTTTTTCGTGCAAAGAGGGATGTGCAGCTAAGCAAAATATACTGTATTTGGATTAAGCTGATACCAGATAAAATTTTGTAGCTTTGCGTGACATTTATAACTTTAACAGCAAAGCGCCAAACGCAAAAGGTATGCCATAATGAAAGACAAGAAAACAGTTTTGTCCCGCGTTTTTACTCTTAAAAGTTCCTGGGGATTTCAATTATTTTGCTTTAAAATTATCAGCAATGTAATTAAGTTTTATGTTTCTGCATGAAAACCCGAATTTGGACGAAACAAAATAAATATTAAACCGGCTGTTTGTCAAAGCGCGCAAAAAGATGGGAGTTGGCCATCTTTTCGCTTCGCGCTGCAGCTTCAACGATTTATGTGGCATGCTTTGTGCATTTTCATACAATTCATCTATCTGTCAAGGCGAATCTGTCTGGTAAAGCGAAGCAAAAGTCTTATGTGCCATCAGCTTTACAGTTATGTTTAAGCTTGAAGTCACAATAACACAGTATTTTGAAGTTAAGTGATATTATGGTGATGCCACAGATGGCGCACCTTAACGGCTTCGCTCATGTACGAATTGTGTGGTTTATGTTACACAATTGAATGATTTCATGAAATCATGAAAACTAAAAAAACAGCGGCATAAATATTTGGCAGCTATCAATACTAGTCAAAAGTTTTGAAAAACGTGTTATTTGTAACTTTTTATTTCTATAGTTAAATATTTAAGTGTTTTCTGATAATATTTTAGACACAATAATCTATTGGGGGAAAATAGTGTATTTAAAATTTTTTATAAAGAAATAATGTTTTCTTGATGTTGTATTTAGTAGTAAAGATATATACTCGTATATAAATATATATAAGAACTGAGGAATACAAAAAGCATTTTATGTTAAAGATCTAGATTTTGAATGCCATCTAAAGTGCACGATTACTCACACGTGAAAGATTTCGTTATTTGTATCTTTATATAATGTTCACCAGTTTATAGTTACGGTATGC
>NW_023458555.1:114724214-114725572 GCF_013731165.1 Rhagoletis pomonella
GTCGGTTCGAATCCTACTGAAAGAAGGAAATGTGGTGATTTCCGAAATAGCTATCACTTCTACCATTTTTTCAAATTATTGTTGCTTTTCCGCAATAAATATTTTCATTTAAAACGGCCTCGAGCTCAATATAAATTGTTGAATACAATAAGTTTCATTAAAAACTAAAAAAAAATCTAAAACTAAAAAAACTCTTAAAATCTAAGGAGCGAACACTTCTAATAAGGTAGTGTCAAATCTTCCTTCTCGCTTTTATTACTTCACCTGGTATTATCCCACCATGGACGGAACCTAGGTACATTAAAACAGGTAGAAGCCAATTTGACGTCAAACTTTCGAATGTCAAAGTTTTCGGGAGAGCAAAAATATGAATGAGTGTATAAGGAAAAATAAAAAAAAATTTCACTGGCTGATGTTTTTAGGTAAATTTGAAGTTTAGTTTTATTTATTAATATTGTTTAATATAAACTGATTTATCGTTTATTAAGCTATCACAACAGGATTGATAAGTTCCAGTGTTGTTGGAGTGTCTTTCCGGTAGCGCTACGTCACAGGTGCTTTCTCAACGTTCTTCCGGCGAAAGGCATTGAGGGACGTTTAAAAAAATTAGTGGATATTTGACACCTCATAAAAAAGCGCCTCAGGTGTTGCATGTTTGATATGTGTACATTAGACTGTCCCAAAAATATTTGGAAAAAAACTTGAAATTTTGATGTGCACACTATATATTTGTGCTTTTTAGCCTAAATAGCCTATATATGTGACCTGGTCTACGAAAAGGGAGCTACGTGCGAAAACTAGTTTTCTGTGAAAAAGCTGTTAAAAGTAAGCAACTCGTTTCGTCAGTTTCTCATTATCTCGTTAATTGTTCTCCGCGCCGGACGTCCAGTAAGTGTTGTTGTTGGTCCCGTAAGTGTTGTTGTTGGTCCAGTAAGTGTTGTTGTTGGTCGGAATATTATTATAGTTCATCGTGTAAGTTGCTAGTGTGGAACATTTAAAAAAGTAACACTGAAGAAGTGACGTTTACTGTTTCTGTTATCGTCTTCGCATTTCGCATGAAATGAAACATGAGTGTTTATGAGGAGTTCAGTGCCGTATACGGACAATATTTCCATGAAAAGGATGACGAAGAAACGGAAGGCAAAAACTAGTGAAGATGTTCTCAAACCCATCCATTCCATTCAAACCATCTTCCTCGGGATCAACACGTAAAAAGATCTCAAGGAAAACGACAACAAAGAAAAATACATAAACTACTCAGCATTATTATTTTTGGCCCATAATACGTTCTTCTAGTGTATAATCATGTCTTTATAGCTTATAATTCAATGTATTTTGTTCATTACCAATAAATTATA